>NC_133453.1:41778707-42076207 GCF_048565385.1 Saimiri boliviensis
AGATATTGATGTGTCATTGCTCTAGTCAAGGGCCTTGTCACATTTCATCTGTGAGAGGGCAAACACGTTCCTTTATACTTTAGTATAGATATCTAGCAAAGTTTGACTTTTGGAAAAAATCATTAAAATTTACTGATAAGCCTTCAAGTTATAGGTGTGATTGAGAAGATGG
This sequence comes from Saimiri boliviensis, assembly GCF_048565385.1. Classification (NCBI taxonomy): domain Eukaryota; kingdom Metazoa; phylum Chordata; class Mammalia; order Primates; family Cebidae; genus Saimiri; species Saimiri boliviensis. The sequence continues at coordinate 41,778,880 of NC_133453.1, forward strand.
GCCATTTTTATTCTCCCATGTTTACTTATTCATTCAACGAATGTTTGTTGAGTTTCTTCAATATGTCAAGTATTATTCTAGGCACCACATCTATCACAGTGAAAACCAAAATTTCACATGTATATTGAGCAGTTTTCTCGTTTACTTGGAGCATATTTTTAAATAGACTTCCATTTTCCCTCTGGCTACCTCACATCATTCTAGAATTCAGACTATAAATTAGTGGAATCCATAGGTTCTCTTTCTTCCTCTGATCCTGACCCTGGGTGACATCTCTCTGCTTCTGTTTTTCTATCTGCTTCTAGAATGGACAGGTAATATCTCTAAAACCTGTTAAGCCTTTCAGAGATAAGATTACCGTAAAAGAACAAAGTGTGGCTGTTTGAAGGTATCAAAGCAAACAGACCTTCTGAGTCTGTTCTGTAGAGTTTAAAGTGATTTATATAGCTCTACAAAGAATGGCATCTGTTGATTAATGATAAAGTGGCATTTTAAAAAGTAGTTTTGATGGAAAACAGATAGATAATAAGTATATCCATTCTGACCCTAGTTTCTCCCTGACCACACAAAACACATCTCTTTTTTTGTCCTGCTCTTATTTATTCTCTCCAGCCAGAATGACTTCTCCAAATTAGCAACCTTATTTACTTGGCACTGAGGTATGGGCTAGTTCATTGTTAGTACATGAACCAAACCACCTGGCTCATTGGTGTGCCTTTAATAAGCTGTGGTCCTTAGAAGGTTAGGTGTGTGAACTAGTTATGGCAGAAAATCACATGCTGTTCTAGGAAAATGGGAGCCTTCTTCACATTTTCTATTTTAATTTCTACCAGAGTGCTTCTCATTGATAATTGTTGATTTCAAAGGTATTCATCATCATTGCAGAAGAAACAGAAAAGAACATCTGCAGAGAGGGGCTTCCCCACCTGGGTAGATAAAGTTCTCATTACAGCAGTTCACTTTGTGTGGTCAGTGCACTTGTTTCATATACTTTGATTTGGGTCCAGTCACTCAAACAAGGTCATAAATCTAGAAAGTAATTACAGTTGAAATAGATAGAGGATGAGGGTAGCTTAAGAAGCTCAGTCCCAGTTGCCTTTCTGATTAATTATGAGGCTACGTGCTGGGGATCTGGACTCAACAAACTTGACCTACAATACAGTCATTGATAAAGCATTTTGGACTGTCTGACTTAAAAAATATTTCAGTACAAAGTAAAATGTCCAAGTGAAAATATAAATTTATTTTAAACCTCCATGTTTAAAAAATACTTAGGTGGCATAAGTTGTCAAAGAGCTTATACAAGTAGACTGAAACATTATCTCTGCTGAAAGCATGGCGAGGTGTTTGCATAGAGAGGAAAGGCACTGGACCTTCAGAAGACCTGGGTTTGAATTCTAGGACCATCACTGGAATTGGAGCTCTGATGTAGAGGCTGCTTAAAATTTCTGAAGCTAATTTGCTATAATAATCCCAAATTTGTAGGGTTATTTGAAGCTTATATGAGATGATGATTGCATAGAAGGCACCTAAGAAATGTCAGTAGGATCTGAGCATTATTAGTATTAATCTTAAGGATAAAGGGAATAGTTCCTACTCAAAAGAGCCCAGAATAATTGAATCAAGGATGGTGTAAGCATGGAATTTTATATTCAGCAAGATACAGGAGTATGCCTGGCCTCTATTGTTTGCATGTACTACAATTGTTTCAAGACACATTTAGAGACTCAGCTGTCTGGTTTCATATGGCCTTTCTACATTTTAAGCTCTTTTAAAAGTCATTGTAACTTATTTAAAAGTTAAGTGAGAACTTTTCTTCTCAGCTCTGAATGAAATCCTTCTGTAGAGCATAATAAAATGCCATTGAGTATGACAAAAGTTGGTTAGTGCTTTGTTTCTAAATGTTTTTAAGCTTAAAAAGCGAAAAGGCTACTTCAGCTTCTGCATCATCTCTGAGACTTCTGCTGTCCTTGCTACCCATTAGCATCCTCAAAGCTGTGAAAGTACCCTGTAGTGATGATTTTGAGACTCTTTGGTGCAACATTAAAGAAGCATCTCCCACATTAGTAGCTCTGTGTTGGCCTTGATGGAATCAAACAAGGGAAAATAATTAATGTCTGGCCTTGGGGTCCTTAGAGGCTACCAGGAAGATGAATTCAGACTTTTACGAATTACGATATGAAGTGACAAGTAGATTGAAGATGCAGAATTTGCTGTGATTCCAGGACACCTTTCAGCGGGACCTCTGTGCTGAGAATAATAATGGCCTGTTTTTACATGAATGACCTTTCTGGGCATGGCCACCTGGAATTCTACCTCTTTCTCTCCCATATATGTGTGTAAACAGGAGTGGACTTATATGTGGTACTGTCATTGTAGATGGAATATAAGAGCAGTTCTAATTTACTCAAACCAAACAAAAAGTAAAGCATTTGCAAATTTTGCTATTTTAACTATAGATGGTAGCAAATTATTTTAAGTGTAGTTCACAATGAACACATAACCAGTCATGACTTTATAAATGAAAGCCACAGGGCAATGAATGTAACCATTTGACTTTAATTTTTTTAAAAAATCATATCTTGGTTATATAATAGTAGAAATAAATAGAAATGCTTCTTTTGAAATCATAGATTTCTGATTATAAACTTTAAGTGCATTATAAACATGGCTGGGATTTGCTTGTCTAAGTGTAGTATGGCTTTAAGGTTAAAAAGTTTCCAAATATTTAAAATTTTTCTATATAATTATTGCCCCCACCCTGAGGATTTCTGTGTGCTGTATCAGAGACTGGAGCATCTTATGAAGAATAAAGATTACTGTCTATCTCTATTTTCAATGAACCTTTGACCCAGCGGGAAAAAAGATGACATGGTAAAGAAAAGGGCACTGTAAGTGACATAGAGTCTAGTCCTAGGGCTGAGTGTGTGACCTTGGATGAGGCATTTCACTCTGAATTTCCATCTACTGTTTTGTGTTGTTTTTATTTTGTTAGTTTGAGACAGGGTCTTACTCTGGTTGCCCAGGTTGGAGTGCAGTGGCACCCAGGAGGTTCTCTCCTCTCCCACCTCAGCCTCCGAGGTAGCTGGCACTACAGGTGGTGCATGCCACCATGCCTGGCTAATTTCTTGTATGTTTAGTAGAGATGTGGTTTCACCATGTTTCCCAGGCTTGTCTCAAACTCCTGGACTCAAGCAGTCTACCTGCCTCGGCCTCCTAAAGTGCTGGGATTGCTGGTGTGAGCCACTGTGCCTGGCCTCCATCTACTGTTTTCTAAATTATGACAACATGAGTTAGGTGATTTCAGAGACCCCTTTTATCTGAAGCACTCATACTGTGAGTTGGCTCCTCCATTTCTAATTTCCATTTGAGTATTTTAATGAGAGTGTGAAATACAAACAACAACAACAAAACAAAACAAAACACATTGCTCCTGGGAGGTTCAAATGCATTTTGGAAAAACAAATTAGCAACACCATAACAGATTTTGAACATCTTATATTGGACTCAGAGACTTAGTTGATTTTCTTATGACTGATGGTTTTGGCAATTGCAAGAGAAAGCCAGCCACTGAGTTTTAAACTATCGTAACCAAACCTACCTACTGTGGCTTCTCAGCTGTTTCTGTTTAGTGTGGAAATCTAATGTAGCTGAAAACTACTGCTGATTTTTATTAAGTTGAAGTCTGGAACTTCCCCTTATAATGATAGAAAAGCACACTTTCAATTAAAGGAAAACTGCCAAAGTTCTGAAATTAATTTATTTTATTATTACTTGGTTTGACCCTAGAAATGGGAGATCAAGCAAACTAGATAGGTTTGGCAGTTCTAAGGTCACAAGTTCAATTTCCTCACAAGTTATTTCTAGATCGAATTCACTGCAAATCATATAACCCTTTGCCTTTTTATATAGAATATTTTATGGAATTGTGGATCACATTGGGGTCATCCTAATGATCACTTTGGAGCTGGGAAAATGACAGGTAAGCCAGGCCAGGCAAAGGGATTCAGTGAGCAAGTCTGGGAAGTAGCATGTGGCTTCTCAGGAGGGACATGGTGTTGCTTCTCTACAGTAGTCAGAGTATGCTGGAGAAACCCTATTCTGGCTTGGAGAAGCCAATTGTTAAATTGTTAGCAATTTCAAAAGGTAATTGTTATACCATTGGCAGCATGAAACTGGCCATGGTAGGATTATTCACACTACAAAAACTGGTGAATTATCCAACTGGGGCTTTTTTTAAATTTAGAGACTCAGTTGTTAAATATTTGCCAGCGCAACACTGAGTAGACTTCAGTTAACTTCTTTTTTATTTCAAGCTCTGTGGCCATCCGTGTGTTATTTATTTTTTATAAGCAAACCTTGCTGAAAATAATTGTTTGAATGAAAGGTCAGGTGTTTTCAGAGCTGATTGATTGGTGATACAGCTCATTTGATCACCCAGATAACAAAAATAGTTTATTTAAATAGCAATTGTTTCTACTCTTTCCTCTCCATGCTTTCTTTTAGTTTAAATTTATTTCTTCATGTCCAGACACACTTGTCTTTGTATTTCTTTCTTACGCAGCATTCAAAGCTCACTCGAGTATCTGGTTGGATCAACTTTGTAGAATCATGTAGCATGATGAGTTCATAATTTGTGATTTCCTAGTGCCAAACACCCAAGATATTTGAGGACTCTAGGTAGAAAACAAGAACAAATTATTTTAACAGTTATTTTTTTTTTAGATATGATAGCTTAAACAATACACCTCAAAATAAGGAGTTTTTTTTTTTTTTTGGAGTAAATTAGGGAGCTAAAATCTATGATGTGAACTCTTAAAGATATATGTGAATATGGAAAGGTATTCCTGTTTCTGTTATGATCAAAATGAGAAAGTGCTAAAGTGAGCAGGTATTGCATAAGTGCAGTGTTCACATATAATGATTTTTTAAAGTATAGTGTTTTGCATTTTTTTTTTTTTTTGACAATGCATGTCAATAGTGTACTCAAAAGTGTGGTAAGAGAAGAGTGGCAAGGAATTGTGGTGGACCAATGTCAAATATTTCCATGTGGTGTATAGGGCTATACTTTTGAGATGAATTCTTATTTGGATGCATCATGGGAAATGAAAATCTCCCAAGGAGATAGGGGCTGAAATAGTTAAACAGCATGCATAGTAAGTTAACATAGTAATGAAAGGAAAGAACCTAATTAACTGATTCTTTGGTTGTAAAACATAACCTGGATCAAATGCATCAGGATATTCTATCAGTTGACCTATCTTTGATAGATCTTCATATTAGGACAACTGATGTAGGGCAGGAGAGAAGAAATTTTCTTGTCATTTTGATAAGAAATCCACCAATTTGAGTTCCTAATACTGATATAGTGGAGGTGGCATGCTGTACTTTGATGATCTCTATATATTTGCATATATGAAGCAGAGTAGTGCGTTATACCATGTGAACATGTAACTGTCATCTGTCTTCAGTGTTGCTATTCCTCACATAAAGAATGTGTATGTAATCAGTTTCTATTCCACGTCACGTTCATCTGCATTTGCAACATTTCAAAGATTAGTCAGAAACATCTTGGCAGAGATGGGAAAAGTAGAGTTACTTATAAGTTCCAGAACCACAAAGACACAGATCAAACATACGATATTAATAAATAGGAGGGGAACATTAAAAATTAGATTATTTATTTAGAAAGTTGAAAGTATTTGTGATAGTTTTTCTCATCTTGAAAGGAAATAGATGGTGAGTTTTTTTTTTTTCTCCCACCCTCACGTTTCCTTTCTCCCCCTTTTTCATGTTTTGAATTAAAAGCTAAAGACAGGCTGAAAGGGTATATATACAACTGCAAGAAGGATGTGGTAAATCATGGCAGTGGTTTGTGATCTCACAGACATGGTGGTGTCAGAGACTGAATACCAAAAGCGAATCCTCAGCTTCCAATGGATTTACTTGAAATCCCTCACCCTCGTAGCATATCATGGATAATAGCATATCATGGATAATTACATTTTTACAAACAGTAGAGAAAATCATTTTGACACACGCATAGTATTTTCCAGCCAGACCAGCTTTTCAATCTTTTACAGCTTTCATGCATTAAGGCTCATATTTTTTTTGTTTATTTAAAAAATATTATCATTAATAATAGGCTTGTTCTGTGGTCAACTTCTGAATCGAAAATACTGAGCAAGACCCCTTTTTTTCCTGTTGTCCCCAAGTCAAACATTCAATACCTTTTCCTTAGTAGAATTTTGGGCTACTCATGTTTTTGATTAAGAACGTTATGGCAACCAAATTTTCATGGAGATTTTTAAGAGCTTTGGTCATCTTTTTGTGCATTGCTATGTACAATAGAATGAATTATGTTTGGTGGCAAATCACTAGAAAAAGAAAACAGTAGAAAAACTCACAGGAGAAATACTGTCATTGATTTCTTGCTACTACTGTCCAGTAAAGTGAATTCTGACTGGATGAACCTAGAAAAGGCTGTCCCCACTAGCCATTCACTTGCATCAAAATTCCAGGGAACAGAAAAAAATTGGGGGACAATATTCTCTTTTCTTAACCCTTTCTGATCAAATGTGGTATTTCATTTTGAAAATGAGATTAATTTCCCTGAGACTTTTGAAACTTTAATAATATACAATAAATAAAATTATATCTAATAACTCAACAGTTTCATTTGGCACCATCATCTAGATGTACTGCAACTGCAGAAACATAAATACTTGCAGGCTTCAAAAGCCCCGTTTCTATTTGCTAAATAAACTTGGCTGACTTAAAATTCCTCTGAGTACCATCATTAATACAATCTACTTTGACAGCATTTAATTAAAGTGCTTTTCTCTATTAGATTCATTAAAAGTTCTCCCCGACTCTCCTTGTGTAACTGCTTTCCAGATGCTGAGTGGCAAAGACCTATAAGCCTCACTTTAAATAACTTCTCATTTCTCTTTGTAAAGTGTTTATTACATTCAATTAGAAACTATTAAATATGGCTTAGAAAGGAAGTCAGATTCCAAGACATATTCTCTATCCCTTTAGCCATCTCTTTAAAAACAAATGTTAGTTTAACTCATCTGAATAAGCATTTATTATCTGCATATTTTTCATATACTCTGTCAACACTAGTAGACATTTAAACTGGAAGGTAATAAAGATATGATTTCCATATCAGGGTTGGGAATTTGCATTAGTTCTAAGCAGGTACAAGGCTTGAATATGTTTGCCTGCCCAGATTCAGAGAGAGTAAGCATAGTAGTCTAGTATTAATAGATTATTGACAGTTTAATGTCTTGGCACCTACTTAGCCCATGAAGTATAATAACCAGGAAGCTGTCTGATATGAAAGCCGTCAATAACATTTTCAATCAAAACCTTTCAGTTAATTGCTGGTTGACCTTAGGGATTTCCTTTAGGCAATACCATTCTTTGTTTAGACCAAAAGGACCATATTGATTTGTAGAGTTTATTCAGAGATGATTATTTAATACCCGTTGCTCCAGTATATGTGGTAAATTTTGCCTTTTCTGTTTCTGCCCTGAAGTCCATGAAGTGTGTGTGTGTGTGTGTGTGTGTGTGTGTGTGTGTGTGTGTGTTTTAGCATTGCTTTTCACAAATACTCTTTTTACCAGCTCTACTTTCAAAATATCTCATTAAGTTGGTTCTCTTCTCAGAAACAGAACGAACGTTTGGAATCTTGAGGGTATCGTTAATCAAGTGGTTTTTTTGGGGAGTGGGTGGAGGATACAGAGTCTTACTGTATCCCCCAGGCTGGAGTGCAGTGGCACAATCTTGGCTCACTGCAACCTCTGCCTTCCTGGTTCAAGTGATTCTCCTTCCTCAGCCTCCCGAGTAGCTGGGATTATAGGGGCGTGCCACCACGTCTGGCTAATTGTTGTATTTTTAATAGAGACGGGGTTTCGCCATGTTGGCCAGGTTGATCTCAAGCTCCTGACCTCAGGTGATCCACCCACATCGGACTCCCAAAGTGCTAGGATTGCAGGTGTGAGCCACCAGGCCTGGCCTAATCAAGTGTTTTAATATGATATAAGTTTTGATAGAATTATTTGCTCAGTATGGAATTATAATTCCAATAGAGACCCTGACAAAGCTAAAAAATGTACTTTCAGTAAGGGTAATTATATAATGCCCTAAAAGCCCTGTACTTTAAAAAAAATGTTGTTTAATGCCAAAATGCTTTCTGATTTCTGTAAGTATAAATGAAATGGCTTATGCTTGAACTCTAGATTTTCTTACTGTACCTTAAAAAAATAAATAATTTAGTTTCAATTGCAGATTTTTAGAAACAAATTTTGATAAAGTCTAAGTTACAAAGACAGGCAAAAAGCAGTAAAGACAGTTTGTGGCTCTAACTTGAAACCATTCTTTTTGCTTACCTTGAAATATGTGGTATTGGAACTATAGAGGTTAACTCAAAGTAGGGGCAAAAAATATATACATTGAATTACTTTTGCCACTTTTTTCTTTGTCGTGTCTTCACAAAGGCTATCTTTGTTCATTCTTTTCCAAAGAAAATCATTTTGGCATTTAATATTTGTTTTGGACAAGACATTCAGTGTTTTCCATAGCATTTCGTATATAGGCAGTATTCCTTCATATTTTGCTCAGTTGAGAGCCATTGCCATTTCAGAATTTTATTGTGATACATATGATCCATTTTTCAACAAATACTTCTGTTTTTTTATAAATTCTGTGTGTGTTTTTTTTAAGGTTCCCTTTGTTTGTTTTATATGGATTCTCTCATTTTTATTTGTTGTTTTGCTGTTTTGCCTCCAGCAACTTTTCTTGTCATAGAAGCTGTCTGCTACAGGCCCTTTAAGTTCTGGTGATAGTAGAAATATTTCTGCAGACTGGGGAGGGAGAGAGAGAAGCAAACCGATGAATATGTCAGTTTTTATCCCTGAGAATAGGAATACCCTGAATGTCTCTTGAGTGTTAATAATTTTCAGTCAGATTTTTTTGGGGGAATTAAGGTACTGTGTGAGTCAATATGGTATTTATTAACCTATACAAAGTGTATGTGCATGTAACAAATTATTATAAACTATGGTATGGTAATTCATCTCTTTTTGGTAATAAGTGCATTTTTAGTTAGTGCCTATGTAGACTTATTACTTTATTTCCCCTTAGGACTATTAGATGTGTTCTAAATTTTAGGATGACTTTCAGTCTGTGTAATACGGCTATTACCCATATAAACATAAAGTATTCATTTAAAGCACGGTACCTTGACAGTATGCTAAGTTTAGAGTATGTGGAGGTGAATGTAACACAGAATCTAGCCTTAAGGAGCCCAGAGATCAGTGGAGAGGCAGATGTGAGACCAGAGAGCTTTAATACAATGTGAAAGTAAGAGAAAGAAAAGCACAAAAGGGGCATGCCTGCCCCACACCTGGTGAGTTGGAGAACTCAGAAGGCTTCCAGGGAGTAGTGCTGCTCATGGCCCTTGCAGATTCATCATCAGAGGTTTCCAAGAAAAGGTGACATAACATGTGTGTGGGGGCTCCAGTGTAGAGTTGTTGGAGCACAGCCTGCAAGGCAGGGGCTCAAGCTGCAGTCAAGTTATGGGGCCTTCTTGGACACAGAAGTCTAAACCACCTGAAGGCCACTGAGGGCCTTTAGCAAGATGTTCGGTTGGCTGGGACAGAGAGGCCTATTGGGAGGAAGTCAGAGTAATTCCGGCAAGAGATTACAGGGGTCTGAATTACAGCAATGGGAGTACATCTGGAGATGGGAATATTAATCCAAGAATTGTTTAAAAGGAATAATCAGCAACACGTGGGATCAACTAGATGTGGAGTTTCAGAGGAGAAGGAGTCAGCGAGAACTCTCAGATCTTAGCTGGAGCAACCTGGGGGGGTTGGTCTTGGAGCACCAGTTGAGAGCGTTAATGATTAATTCCCTGCTAATGTCATTTGTAAGTATGTTTTGTTTTGCACTGAGTTCTCAGCTATTAAATTAAAATCCACCCCAAAGCATATTCACATTTGAAAGTGTAATAACTTCACAGTTCCAGTTTCTAAGGACGACCTACACAGGGTAAGCAAATAGGCTCAGAAAAGCCAAGGAGACGTGGTGTGGAGACACAGTTGGGCTTGTTTTGTGACTCTAAGTAGGTAAGGATGCTGAGTGGCCTTGTGGGAGTAGAATGGTCCTCCGTTGCTCAGAGACTGGAATCTTGCCTGTGGAAAAAGGAGTCACCCCAGTCCAGTTACTTTGCCCCATAGAATTAGGAACTGAGATTTCTCTTCCCAGTGACCATCCTTGGCACCCTGGGAAAAGGAGACTCATTTTCTTGAGAAAGCTGTGGTCTAAACAGAGTGTCTGTCGGCTCTCCACTTCTCACCCAATATACCTGCCACAAAATTGAGAAACCAAAGTTTCTCCGTATCTGGTCACAGGTAGTAAGATCATTAATGTAGAGGATATAAAACCAATATTCCCATAATGAATTAAAAGTGGTTTAGAATGGAAAAGCATAGTCTAGAATTAAGACCCTGTTAACTTTTGGGATCTTTTTATCTCACATCCTTTAATTTTTCCATGTTCTTTTTCTCTTGAAAGAAAACAATACCAAGAAAACCAGTCTCTGATGAAATTAAATGAAGTTGAAAACTAAAGGCTATGTTTGATAAGCTCTCACTTGATACCTCGTACATGCTAAGCCACCAGGAATCTTTGCAGCCACTCCCTGGAGATCAGTGACCTCTGCCTCATGGTTTGAGGCAAAAACCTTCTTTGATCATTTGACTTTGTTTACCCAGTTTGGACTTTTGGGTATAATAAACTATAATATGTCCGTGGTGTGGTAATGCTCGATATTTTTTTCTTTTACCAGAGTGGTTGATTATAATGCATTGCCTAATATTTACTTTCTATAAAAGGAATATTTGTACTTTTATGTGTTTGATTCACACAGTGCCGTTTTCTCAAGTCCTGTTATTAAGTGGTTACATTCAGAAAGCAAAAAATATGCTGACATGGCATTTTCTTGGTGAACATCTAATGTTTTCACTAACCATAACTGTCAGATTGTTCTGACTTCTGAGTACCCCAACTGTAAAAATTAAACAGAAAATGTGGCCTAATATGGAATTCTAAATAGCCTCATGTTAGGCTTCAAACACATGGATTACCTTCCTTCATCTCTTTCCCCTGAAGTAAAGCATCTCATCCAGACACCCTTTCTCCTTAAATACTTGAAGCCCTCTCTTTTAAGAAGCTCTAAAACACTTCACTTGTGACGTCACTAGTGCCATCACAGTGATGGGGATTTTAAATCCTAAACTGATTCTTGGCTGAGATTTGTCAGGAAGGGTCTCTCTTTTTGTGCTAGCAAATTTTGATGAAATTGGGCATCTGCTTTTTAAAAACAGTACACACAGATGGAAATGTAAAAATCCCTTTATAACTCACTCAAAATGGACATTTGGGAGAGAAACTTCCCCATAAGGTATTCTAATTTTTCTTAACTTTTATGTTGTTTTCACTTTTAATTCTGAACTTGAAATATCAAATAGTAGCCTCCATCATTTTTACGGTTATTCTTAGGCTTTAGTAGATTTTAGTTGAAGATGTTTATTCACACTAAAAGAAATTTGTGCTAAAAACTTAAATTGAAAGAGAACATAATTTTGTATTTTTCTCCATTAACTAGCCAAACAGCAGTAAGCATATATTTATTTCATGTTAGATTCGGGGGTCTGTGATTTTGGAGTCAGAACTCGATTTTGGGCATTTGTTTCTTCCTCTCAAGAATAAATACAATAGTATCTACCAATATTGTGAGATTATTTTGTTCTTTTTAAGAAATAAGAAATACAAAAGATGATAGAGCTTTGAGAATAATTACAGGATTGAAATAATTACAGAAATTTGATGTCTGACCATGGAGTCTTATTACATAATCTATGTATAAATCAATAATAGTAATGCCTTATTTCAGTGAAGCTTACTTATTGAGATCCTATGACTGAAAGTATACATATTCTCCCCCTTTCCCACACCCTCCATATTATCCTTGTTTCTAAATCATCCTATTCCAAATAGGTGTTTTCAATTTACATTTTTCATCACTAGATTTATAAATAAGGGGATTTGGAAATGGTTTGAATTCTAACTCTTTGGTGCTTTACCTTAGAAATCATTATTTAAGTCTTCATTGACAATTCTTGGCTGACTAGTGATATCTCTTCTTATTAAATGTGTCTATTCTTTTCCTTCATGTATCTTAAAACATTTTCATTGAAAAGGAATCAAAACTCTTCTCTGGTTAAATTTACTGGATGAAATCTGTTTATCTGAAGTGGTCTCTGTATTCTGTTATTTTAAGCTTACCTTGAATCTGTTTTAAAACAATTTTCAGAACTCACAAATCATGTGTCACTGGCACTGATGAAGTTATTTTCATTTGAATCACATTTTTACTTCACTTGAAAATTATTTAGCCAGCTGGATTGACTATGTACGCATTCTAATAGATCATGCTTAATCTGAACCCTTTGCACATCTTTTTTTCTTAGTCTTTTGCCATTGCTGAGGTATTGCAAATTTCTAGTTTTGTTCTTTTAATATCATTGTGATTGTGGTACCAAGTCATCCTAAACTTTCAGCTTCCTTTCTTAGTTACCTGGTTATGTTTAACTTAAGAGCATCTTCTCTCATGTATGCTGGTGCAGAAGCACTTTTTTTTTCTCAATTACACCCATGAAGCAAGCCACACATTTATTTAAAAATCAGAATCCTAGAGGTAACTGTTTCCCTGCTCATTTCCATGTCACTCTTTATTCATTTTAACCAAATGTAAGGTGTTTAAAGACACTTTAATCTGTGCTTGAACTGGTTCTTCAAAAGATAGGCCTTTCCTGTGAATTTTTAGGCCAGGTTTTGTGTTCTGAGAATACATTGTGAAGAGCAGTGGAGGAGTGTTGGAACAGGGAGAAATTATTGTTTTTGGATATCTGGCAAGGGAGGGTGTGGCGGGTGGGCTGGGGATGGAGTCTCCCAGGCATAAGGACACACGATCACAGCCTGACTGTCCTAAAGGGTCTGGTCTTCTCAGATGTTCTCATGGATTGTGTTTGTTGTCTTTTCGGAATCGTTTTGGTCATATTAGGCCCTAGATGATTGAATAAAACTGTTTCTCAGGTGGTGCTGATGATGGGAAAGGTATAATTGCCATTAGGTGCATTATGTGTCCATGCTTTTCCCCACGTTCTAACTGGAGAGAGGATTGTTTTCTATATTCTCTTTGTATCTATTTGATATAGTTACTCATCTCCTTACATTGAAGAAGCAGCTCACTCAGCCACCTCTTCAGTGTTTGCAGATTCTGGCCACTCCCAGTAATCAGATTAATGACTATGCCACTTTTTTTTTCCCCCCAAACTATACCAAAGCTGTTGGTATAGTTGTTCTCAATTTATTACCAAAGAGGAAATGATATAAGCCAAAGGCTGTTTTAAGAACCATGCTTCCTCCAAAACCCAAGTTTAACAGCTTATTGTGTCACAATATTTTTATGCTTTTATCTATGACCAAAGTGTGTATTTTGAGAATTATTAAACTGCATTAAACTACATACACAGTTTTCCAGCAGTATCTTGGTTACAATATTAAAAAAAAAAAAAAAAAAAAGACTAAGGCTGGATGAAATTGAACACGCATTTCCATGTCAGACTTCCTACCATTTTGCTTGTTTGTATTGATTTCTCTTGACATGGTCTTCTTTTATTGAGCACCACTTTTTTTTTTTCTTATTTTCTTTCTCTCTCTCTTTTTAAAATCCCCCTCCTATAACTGTATGTGCTAAGAGCAATTGTAAAAGAGAACCAACTTATATTAAATCCGCCTGGAGTCAAAATGTAATCTAACACCTGTAGTCTGCAATTTGTCATCACTTCATGGATACTTTTTTTTTTTTAATAACAGATTTCCTGAGTTTTGACCTTAGGATACTGTGTAATCCAAAAAAAGCAACAAAGCTAAACCATGGTTTTTTAATAAGTCCTATAATGTTAGGATGTGAAATTACAGTCATAAGAGTGAACTTAAGTAACATCATTTGAAGTTAGAAATAGTGCTGAGTTGTGTATCTAAGAGAATATGTTTTGCCTGTGAAAATGTCTGTGTTTGATAAAGTCAAGAGACAAATCGTAATGCATGTGTCATTTCTCCTACCCTCTTCTCTAAGGCTTTCCTAGGTGATTTTCTCCTACACTCTTTCTGTAAGGCTTTCCTAAGTGACTTGACTCAAGGAAGGATGTGTTTACTACTGAGTGTGATTCATGTTGTCCAAAGTTTTCAAACTTTTTGGTCTCAGAATTCCTTTTCACTGTTACTATTGAGGACCCCAATAATGTGTTATATTTACCAATATCATCATATTAGAAATTAATTCTGAGGAATTTTTTAAATGCTTACTAATTTAAAAATAATTATAGATAATATACAGTCATCCCTTTGTATCCATGGGGGTTGATTCCAGGACCTCTTGCAGAGAGCAAAATTCATGGATGCTCAAACTCCTTATATAAAATGGTGTAGTATTTGCATATAATGTACATACATCCTTCCATATTTTTTGAATTATCTCTAGTTTACTTGTGATACCTCATACAATGTAAATGCTATATAGTTATTATACTGTATTGTTTGGGGAATAATGACAAAAAATAGTTGACACATGTTTAGTACAGAAACAACGATTCTTTTTTTTTTTCTAAATATTTTTGATTATGGCTTGTTGAATCCACAGGTGTGGAACCCATGGATATGGCTGGCCAACTATATATGCATATATGTAAATGTTATATTTATTTGACAATAAATATATTTTTGTCAATATATTTTTCAAAACAAAACAAATAGGAGAATACCAATGTTTTATATACTTTTGTAAATATTTTAAAGTCTGACTTAATGAAGACAATTGGATTTTCATAATCACTTGAGCATTTAGTCTAATGCAATATGATATGTGGTTTTGGTTGACACCAGTGAGGTAAATCAAGCCTCAGGTAGACGTGTAAGTAGAATAGGAAGGAATATTTTAATCTGCATTTCAGAGAATTGTGATATTCTTTGATACTGTATCAACATTCTACAAATGGCAGTTTCTTAAAGGTTAGTTGAAAAGTGTAATTGAATCTAAAACCATATTCATGAACTTTTCATACTTTCTCTTTTTACGTATTCGTAACTTTATAACATCATGCATTGGTCATTTGGAAAATACTGGTTTACTGTATTTTATAAGGTCATGCAGCCCTCACAAATGTTGACACATTTTATTATATGACATATCGAAGAGCAAAACCAAATTTAACATGTGTTAAATCACCACTAATATCAAGAAAGTTAAGTACTGGGAAACTATTAAGCATATGGTGGCCACTACAGGTTTTCCAAAATTCTGATTTTTGCTTCAAAGGTTAAAATGTATCATTGGCAACAAATGCTGTCAGATATTTTTCTTGGAGTGATAGGCTCACTTTATTTTTAAAACAGTATCAAATGCGCAGATCTGAATAACCATAGTCTGTCTATCAGTTGTTCTTTCAAGTCCAAATGACACTCCATGACGAAGTTGGTTGGCTCAGCTTTCAAGTCCAACAATCATACAAGTGCTGTTTCTCAAGACAACCATCTTTTTTCAGTATGCTACAGACGTACTTCATATGCACTTCCCTTTTCTTCATACAGAACATTAAAAAGAAGTATTCTAGAGGATTGAGACTTAATATAATCAGTACAGTTTTGCTGCTTCATCAAAGATACTCTTAAATGAAAGTGGCATCATTTTTGCCATGAGCTTGTGGCAGTGAAAAATACAACTGCCTGGACCATTTGGTGCTGCTGCCTTGATTGTTGCAGGCCAGCATTTCCCACCAGTGCTTTTGTACCATCTGCAAATTTCAAAGTGTGGTCCATGCAAGAGGCCCATGACCTCAAAACTACCTTCATAGGAAATCCAAGACATCATTTGCCTTTTTGACTTTGCTGAAATCTGCAAATGGTACAAATGCTGGTCTGCAACAATCAAGGCAGCAGCACCAAATGGTCCAGGCAGTTGCATTTTTCACTGCCACGAGCTCATGGCAAATTTCAGCAAGGTCAAAAAGGTAAATAATGTCTTGGATTTGCTATAAAAATAGTTTTGATTTCATAGGCTCTTGCATGGAGCACACTTTGATGACCATTGATAAAGAATGTCTTCCTAAGAGGATGTCAGGCTGTCTGTATAGAAGGTGTCACCTTAAACAGACTGTAATTTGAGGCTCAATTCCATGTCACACATGCTTCAGAGGCAATTTTCATGTGCTAGGTGCCACTTTAAATATAAAGCATATGTAGTATTTGAGTGAAAGAAATAAGAAAAATTATTGGTAGATGCGCCTATTTGTAGATCTGTGGGGTGAAAAATATTTCTTAATTTGTTGCTTTCACAGTAAGCATGTTGATAGCAAAAATGAGTGATGTGTTATACTCCTGATTCTTAAATCCTCCTCACGTTTAGTAATGATAGCTACTACTAATTGAAACCCTACTTATGACTTCAGAACTTCTAAAGTCTGAAGTTATCTCACTTTTCCTCCTAACACTGCAAGGAAGATTTTAAAGATTAACAAACACTGTGGCTCAGAGAGAGTAAGTAACATACTCAGAGTTAGAAGACTAGTAAGCAGTTGTGGTTTTGTGGTAGAAACTGGATTTGAAACCAGAACTTTGTGACCTCAAAACTTCTTCTTACCAGGTGTATACAATGCCATCTTACAGGTTATACGGTGACTTAGAATTTTTTTTTTTTACACAGAAAAGAATTATATCCCTACTCTCAGATACACATGAGATATAAATTCCTATAATTAGTGACAGCTTCTTTACTTTTTAAACATAGTTTTGCTAAAAAGGAATAATAGCAAGAAAAGTAATAACTAGTTTTGCTGAACAAGAATTATAACTGATCTGAAAGTAAAGAAGAGAGAATATGGAATTCAGTGCCACAGAACAAAGACACTGAGCACTAATTGTATGCCAGGCATATGGTATGCTAATATGTAGCTCACAGTCCAATAGTGACATAGACATACGATAGTTACATTACTGTTTACATTAGTTATTAATCATTAAAGTTCTTCTCACTGAATGTTTGAGCCAAAATTAATTGTCCCTAATGCTGATTTTGAAAAAAGGGGAATATTAGAGGGTAGATCTAGGTTTTTAAAACTTTCAATTATGTAATATTTTATATATAGTAATTAAAAAACAGCATGTATTTCTTCATCTAGTCAACAAATTCTAATTGAGTTATGCATGAGGACTTTCAACCAATTGTTGTTACTTTTAAGTAAAAAAAAGTATATATACATATATACATACGTGTGTGTGTGTATGTGTGTGTGTGTGTGTGTGTATGTGTATGTGTGTGTGTGTGTGTGTGTATGTATGTATACATATATATACTTTTTTTTTTTTTTTTTTTTTTTTTGAGACAGGATCTTGCTCTGTCACCCAGGCTGGAGTGCAGTGGTGTGATCTCGGCTCACTGCAACCTTCGCCTCCTGGGTTCAAGCGATTCTCCTGTCTCAGCTTCCTGAGTAGCTGGGATTGCAGGAGTACCCCACCATACCTGGCTAATTTTTGTATTTTTAGTAGAGATGGGGTTTCACTATGCTGTCCAGGCTGGTTCTGAACTCCTGACCTCAAGTGATCCACCCACCTAGGCCTCCCAAAGTGTTGGGATTATAGGCATGAGCTACCATACCTGGCCTTATATATATTTTTTCTTGAAACTTTTAGTAGAAGAATGCTTTCCTTTTTTGGATCACCTAGTTTATGTTCTATTCTTAAAAAATGAGGTAAAATTAAGCAAGAAGTCAAAATAATTCTAAACCAAAATGAATGTAGACAAAGGTCATCTTGTTTGTATTCTCATCTCCTATTAATGTACCTTGCCCTACAGGACTTGAAGCTTTGGGTGAGGCTTCTCATAGGGAGACAGATACAACCACCAGGGAAACTGTTGTACCCTATTACTACACTGGATCAACCACCTTGCACAGTCACCTTCTTAATAATTTCTCATTTTCTCTATAAAAGAAGACCACAAAGTGTTGGCATAGTATAAGTAATCCACCTCGCCCCATAATGATACAGTGAATTACATACTTTCCTAAACTTAATCATTCAAGATCTCACTTCCTTCCCTGTAGGCAAAAAGCATTGTATTTTACACATGGCTTCCAGCTGGTTTTCATTGAGGCCTTCAACATCCACTTTGAACACTGAGAGCTTTAAGAGGAGCTACTTTATCTCTCTTAGTCAACTTTGGTCATGGTACCATTAGGTCTTTCTGTTTTCCAATTTTTTAGTTTTGAAGGCAGAGAAACAACATGTGTGCATATTATAATTGTGCTTTATGACTGGGCAAGGAACTTTTGGGTTTCATTTGCAGTTAATGTCTCTTTTATTTACAACTTCTCTTTCTTTATTGCCATCTTCACGTCCCTTTATAGACAGATGTGTAATATTTCAGCCCAGAGAGATTACAGCAAATAAATAAGAAGCTTACTAGACTTTTAACTTAATATTTATTTATATCCTACCCATAACTTGTTCATCGACCCTTAATTGTTAGAAATGGGACTTCTTATTAAAAGGCTCTGTAAATTAATAGTTCCAGTTATTGTAGATACTCCATAAATGTTTGATACACAGATACATTTTTTAAAAAATTCTTTCAACTCAAGGCTGTTTTCGACATCATTCCTTTTAGATGAAGAAAACAACAATCAGTTAAATGTAAATTAACTCTGATGAAGGCAGCAATCAGTTAAATGTAAATTAACCATTCTTTTGAGTGTAGAAGTGCCAATGCATACTTCTGGCTGTTTTTATGACAATATTGCTATTTGTAATACTTCGATAAAAGTCCAGTAATATATTACAGATTTTTTTTTACTAAGTAATTATCTAAATATTACTTTTATATAATTTACTAAGTAATTATATAAGTATTAGTAGTTTTCAAGTCTTAGCATACTTTTGGCTGCCTCAGATTTTATGATTGAAGTTTGTTGTGAGGGCTTTGCATTACCCTGACAGCTTCATGCCAGGGTATGGCTCTCTCAGGTGTCTTTTTGCTGGAGCATGGTACTGTCCAACAGTACTTTCCCTGCTAAGGGAGATGCCCTGTATTGTGTTGTCCAACATGGCATCGCACAAGTGACGCAGTGGAGCACTTGAAATGTGGCTGATGTGACTGAGGAACTGAATGTTTGTTTATTTGTTTTGTTTAATTTAAATGTAAGTAGCCACATGTGGCTAATGGCTACTGTATTGGGCTGCACAGCTCTAACATGCTTTCTTGTTTCTTCCTGTTTTGCAAATGTATCAAGTATACTCTTGCCTTGCAGCCTTTTTGCTTGCCTTTCTATTATCTGGAATGTTATTCCTCGTGGCTGGGCCTCACATCCTTCAGGCCTGGGCTGCAGTGCTGCCTCTGTAGCGAGCCTTCTCTGATTCACCTTATCTCAAATTACTTCCTCTCTCCACAGTGATCCTCCTTATGCATTGCTCTATGTATTTATTACTACCTGATATATTATTTATGATCTGTCTCCTCTAAAGTATTTGTTCAATTTTTTTCTATATTTTACTCATAGAAGTCAGGAGAACATAATGTTTAAGGGCACGGGCTTTAATATATGCTTGAATAAGATATGCTTGACAAGCCCAGTTCTGCTGCTTACAAACTCTAGATAAACAAATCACCTACTTTTGGAACTCCAGTTTTTCCATCAGAAAATGAGGGCAAAGATACCTCCCTCTAAGAGTACTATGAAAATTAAGTAACATAAAATATATTTATAGCATTTAGGTCAATGTGTGGCTTATGAGGAAGCTTTATATGAATGGTAATACCTATTATTACTATTGTTACTGTTATTAAAGCTACTTAGATATTTCATTACTGTTAACCCTGCTTGTCATACTGAAAAATCAACAGCAGAAGCTATGAAAAAGAAAGGCTTTTAAATAAACCATTTAGGACTGTTTTTACAGAAATTATCAGAAATGAATTTGTTATCTAGATTAACTTTAGTGTTGATGGAGAAAAATCCAAACCAAAAAAGAAGTAGGATGAGTTGATAGCCTTCAGTGTGTAAAGATCAAGGGTAAAAAGGAGTGGATAGTTATGCTTACAGAATTAAATATTCCATTATTTGGGAAAATCATATGAAGAGAGGGTTTACCTTAGGAATAAATAAATGCCAACAACTAAGCCCACTTTTTAAAACTTTTATATTGAAATTTGGTATAGTTTACCTACAGTAAAATGCACGGATTTTAGTTGTACAGCTTGATAATCTTTTAGACATACACACATCCTTTTAACAAACACGCAAGCCAATATAGAGAATATTTGCAACATCCCAGAAGGCTGTCTTCCACCCCTTCCACTCAGTAAACCTCAGTGGAAACCCATTATGCTGGTATCTGTCAAGGCAGGCTTTTCTTATTTTTTTTTTCTATTCTTATATATTAATTTGTATTTCCTATTATTTCACGTAAGTGGAATAATACAGTTTTTAGTCTTTTGTATCTGACTTCTTTCACTCAACAGTAAGTCTGTGATATTTATCTACATTTGTGTGTATAGCAGTAGTTCATTTTTCCTACTGCTCTGTTACTTAAGTATATCACAATTTATTTATCGATCTTATTATTGGTAGATACTTGGGTTGTTTTCAGATATACTAAAACTGCTTTGAGCATGCCTTTTAGAGGACATAGTCTTTCATTTCTGGTTTTATGCAGTGTTTGTATGCTTGATGTTCATAGGGTAATATCAATGGGGATTTATTTCCCCCCCCCCACTGGGCCCATTTTGAGAAAGGGAAACAAGGTAATGCTGGAAAGTCCTTGGTCCTGCCGGCTTTTCATAAGTAGTTGGGAAGATGCTCAGTTAAACTTAACATAAAGAAAATCTCAGAAAACTATAATCTGACTGCATTAAGGACTACTTTGGAAAGAGAATTTTTTTCATTTTGCAGGGCATTCTCTTAGTTGGACTAACTGTGAATTTTGTGACTTAAAATATTAATCGACCAAAAATGTACACCCAAACTGTCAAATGAGCCTGGGAATGAAACCACTTATAGGTCTCTCCATCAGCAATCAACACCATGACTCTCAGGGCACTTGCTTGGGACAGAGACCAAATTTGATTCATTCTAGTTCACTAGCAGGGAATTAAGAAGATGTTCTGAGAAATGCAGACCAGGAAAAAAAAAAAAAAAAAAAAAAAAAAAACCCTAAATATCAGTTAAGTGGGAGTTCAGAAACTTCCTGTGAAAAAATGGCTACAAGAGTTGACATTATTTAGTTAAAACGTGAGAAAGTGAAGAAAAGATGACTTGATTCTGCCCTTTAAATGGGAGGATTGTAGAAGAGGATTTGCATTGGTTTTCCTGCCTAGAGAAGACTGTCTTATAAGCATTAGGCACTGCTCTGTTTTTGCTCAGAGTACTTATACCACTAGAAGAAAGTACCAAATGGTATTAAGAAGGATTCTTAGCCATTGGTTAGAGAGGAAATTATGTAGTCCTTTTGCTAGGAATTGTCTAGAGACAGTAACTCTCTGCCTGGAGTAATTAGAACATTTTAGGGGAATACAGATAGTTGGGACATATAACTTTGGGAATCTTTTAATCTCAGATATTATATATATTGTGATTGAGAAACTTATAGCCAAGGAAAAGTGTCAGTATAATAGAAAAAGCTCAGCCCCTTTGGTAACTTGTAAGACAGTTTCACTTTAGAGAGGCCAATTTGGGCATTCAGTGTTTTGCTCTTTCCTTACCTTCTAGCATCTTAAAAGATGCTAGAAGACATAACCATCTTCATGTAGATATCATCATGCCGCCCAACTGACTATGGTATGGTACATTATCTGATGAGAAACTGTATATTTTACTTTGTAGATGATTTCCTTACTATTACTTCTCTTGAGAAATACCTTCCTAGTGTGTCACGGGCAGTTTCCTTGTCATTGTCCCCTGGAAACCTTCTTTATCAGACTGACAGCCCCTGTGTTTGTAATTTCCAATTCAGAGGGGAATGGGAATTAAGAGGAAATGCTACATGTTTTCCGTTCAGTCTTGATCCAGATAGCACCTTTGTGAGGAACTTGTCAGGATTCACTTAATTAAACCTTGTAAAGTTCTTAGAACTACCTGGCACAGAATAAACATTCAGTGAGGGGGTATTCTTACTGTTCTTTCTCTGTTTCATTTTTGGCTTCTCTGTACATGTGTATTACTAGTGCTCAGTTCTAGGAAATAAGGGGGAGCAAAGTAGGCCAGTTGGTTGGACCTAAGGAGAAGAACAAATGCAATCATGCAGAAAGATTATAGTAACTTCAAAGTATAGTTTTGGAAAATCTCTTTAAATCTAACCAATGCACAATGGAAAGTCCCTGAAGAACCAATCTAATTATTCAATTAAATGGAACCGTTATGCTGACTTTTACTACAGAAGGCAAACATAATTTAGAAAATGGAGCATTTTAATTCTCTTTTGTTTTCCAATTAGCACAATTGCTCTAATGGGGAGTACTCATGCTTGAGTCCAGTATGTAC
The DNA here is from genome assembly GCF_048565385.1 of Saimiri boliviensis. Taxonomy (NCBI): domain Eukaryota; kingdom Metazoa; phylum Chordata; class Mammalia; order Primates; family Cebidae; genus Saimiri; species Saimiri boliviensis. The sequence goes on from NC_133453.1 coordinate 41,801,544, forward strand.
TTTGCACATAATTTCAGTTTCTCTCTAACCAAAAACTGGAATCCTCACCTGTTGACACAGAGGTTTATTTATTACGATGCTCATACTATCCAGATCATGGCCTCAGAGCAAATAGCCTTCTGCTGACCTGAATGGCACCAGTTCCTCCCGCCACCCCCACCACCTCCCCGGAGCTCTGCTTTCCCTGCTGGGTATAATTAGGATGCTGAAGTAACAGAGCTCTCACTTTTTTTGCTGATGCCAGCTTACCACAACAGACCACATGAGTTTACTCTTAGTTGAAAGTGGTAAGGAAAATGCTAAGAACATTCATTTTAATTGGTCAACATACGGACTTTAGTGCCACTGTTTTATAGTCCTGTGCTTTGGATTTCTTTCTGCCACTAGCCATCAGCTTATTATAGCAGATACTCTTATTTGCTTCTGATTATCCTTTTTACTATTATTTGATTTTTGATTATTTCTTGAAAAGTTTAAACCTCTTTTGTTTATTGCTACCTTATTTAGTTAGCAGTTTCATCTGCCTTGATACTTATTAAGTTCTACATAAAAGACTGACATTTTCACATTGGTGGGAAAGTATCTTTTCATCCTATGTCCCTCAAGACAAGGATGAATGGCAGAGATTTTTTCTTTCTTAAATGCTTGCTTTGATGCTGATGTTTCGTAGCTAAAACACATGAATCATATGGGTAGTGTGTGGTGGTGGTAGAAAGGTGGCAGGGATGGTGGTACGAATGATCCTCAAATGTAACTAAACGTGTTTTCTTTGAATTGGTTGGATTTCTTCCTCCTGAACTCTGGAAAATGTTTAATTTGTTATTATATGAAAAAGATCCATAACATATGAGAGAATAGTAAAAGAATTGTGTTTTTTAAAAACTGAACTCACTCTTCTTAAAAGTTTTGGGGGGATTTAGGAAATTAGGCACTGACCTAAGTATAGGTAATGTGGTCTTTTGCCTTTGGTGCCAGCATGACACATTGTAAGCGGGTAGAGCACAGTAGCCTTGTAATTCTGTCATACAGCTGAAGCTGTAAGGTGCGGGCAGTGGCCACAGTTCCTCATTGGGACTTCATGCTCCACCTCCCCCGTTACCAAGTCCTTCTCACATAGACCTGTGGGGATTGCTGGGGCTGAGTTCCTTTGACAATTTCCCCCAAATTGCTTTCTTTCATCAAACTGAAGAAGTTAATACAAGTAATATTAGAATGGGAAATTATTTCATGCAGAGAGATTTTGTTTAAGTAATTATGAAGATCAAGAGTAAGTTTACCTAAGTTGCTTTCATTTAAATGAGTGGGGAATAGGTAGAAATAAAAGAAAAATTACTTAAATTACAACTAGAAAGCTTTAACGTTAGGAGAAAAAAACACAAATTAGAAAGTATATGCAAAACAGAGGATTAATTAATTTATAGTGATATTGAGAAAGTCCATCTATGTAAGTATAAAATAGTCATTTAAATTCATAACTTAAGAAACAGTTATGTCTTTAAATTAGTTTGAACATTTTCACATTCTAAAAAAATACATTTAAAATCAAAAGGATCAAAATTAGAACCAAAAGTATCTAAAATCATTTCTAATTTTACAAAGGATTGATTTCCTGGCTTAAGTACCAATTATTTCTCTGTAATACTGTAAGAATCATTATGAGACTGATAATAATTACTGTCATTTGCTGGATATTTGCTCTAAGCCAGAGATGAGGCAAACTATGACTCATGGGCCAAATCTAGTCTTATTGTAACACAGCCATGTTCATTTGTTTATGCAATAGAATAGGATTGAGTAGTTGTGGCAGAGATCGACCCTCCAGAGCCTCAAATATTTACTGTCTTGCCCTTTCCTGAAGAAGTTTGCCAATCCTTAATTTAAGACAAGCATTGTTCTTTTTAATAATTATGTCATTTAATCCTTACAATATCCCCAGGAGGTTAGTTTCTTATCCTACTTAGATGATGAAATCGAGGCTTAAAGATATTAAGTGACTTGCCCAGGGATACTCAGTTAAGTGGAAGAATATGAACTTGAAGCCATGATAGTAGAGTCTATACTTTCCCCTTTGCGTCCAGTTTCTTTGCTGTTAGCCTTCTGAGAGGTGGCATAGCTTGGTGGTTAAATATATAGAAGACTCTGAAGCCAGGTTGCTTAAATCAAGATGACCTGGGGCAACAAATGACTTGACTTTTTGTCTCAGTATATAAATGTTGGCAAATACTACTAATTGTTGGCAAATACTGTTATAACTCCCGTTTTGTAGGTGAGATACTAAATCTCCAGAAATGCTTTTAAGCTTCCCAAAGACCTGACTTTACAAATGACTATAGCTTACCTCCAGTGCTACATAGATAACGCATATTTCAGAGGGCCAATGGCTTTGGAAAGATAAAATCATGAGTCCAGTGTTCATTTTTTTTCTCTTTTAATTATCAGGTCCTTCATAGACAGCAGTCTCAGCCAGCCAAGGAGAGTTCCCCTCCCAGAGAAGAAGCGCCTCCCCCACCTCCTCCGACTGAAGACAGTTGTGCCAAAAAGCCCCGGTCTCGCACAAAGATCTCCTTAGAAGCCCTGGGGATCCTCCAAAGCTTTATTCATGATGTAGGCCTGTACCCCGACCAGGAAGCCATCCACACTCTTTCGGCCCAGTTGGATCTCCCCAAACACACCATCATCAAGTTCTTCCAGAACCAGCGGTACCACGTGAAGCACCACGGGAAGCTGAAGGAGCACCTGGGCTCCGCGGTGGACGTGGCCGAGTATAAGGACGAGGAGCTGCTGACCGAGTCAGAGGAGAATGACAGCGAGGAAGGCTCCGAGGAGATGTACAAAGTGGAGACCGAGGAGGAAAATGCTGACAAAAGCAAGGCAGCACCTGCCGAAATTGACCAGAGATAATGTGAACTCCTACTAGGCAAAGCAATACGTCGGTCCAAGGATTTTCTGCTTTTGTTTCTTTAAAAGTTGTTTTGTTTGGTTTGGTTTTTTTTTTTTTTTTCTTCTTCTTCTTTTTTTTTTTTTTTTTTTGCTTTATTTTTGTCTTTTTATGTCTGTTTTGTTTTTCTTACCCTTTTGGACATTTCTTTGTTGCACAGGATACACCTATAGACTGAATAAGTTCAGTATTTCCGAATTAGACATCGCCTTGGCAAAGACACTAAAGCGTTACACTTTATCCCGTCTCTGTGACTGGATCATAGTTATTATAATCACAGGAGACTCTGCCTTCATTATCCTTGCACTTAACGGAAGTTACATCAGGCAAGTTCCAGGATGAAAAGAACTACGAAATAGATGAAGGAAGCTACAAGTGTGTGTGTATATGTATATGTATATATCTCTATATTTACATATATATATTAAAATTGCATGGGACAGAGACTTTACAATCCGAAAGAATAGACTGTGAAATGAGTTCTTAAAGAAAAGACTTGTTTATGTATTAAAAAAAAAACCACTTCACAGTGAGTCGCTTTGGCTTTTTGATAAACTGCGGCCTGCTCTCAGGGTGGGGTGACTATTTTTGAATTCCTATTTATTTTTTGTGTTTGTCCCTGATTTTTTTTTTTAATTCTATGGCTTCCTATCTGGCAGCTTAATGGGTAATTTTTGAGGTATGTATTTAACAAAATAAACCAACACTGCCAAAAAAAAAGAAAAAAAAAAAAAAAGAGAAAAGAAAAGAAATAGAAGAAAGTAGAGTGAAAAAAATCAGGGCACATTAAAATGATACAAGTCAAATTATTTTTAAAGACACAATGCACACTTAAAATGACTCAATAAAATGACTCGCTATGTTCCGTTATTCAATTTGTCATTACTGTCGTGAACAGATGCATTTCTGTGGAATTCCAAATAAATAAAACTGAAATTCAGTGCAGAGAAAACTCTATTAGTGCAAGTCTTGATCAAATGACATTTTAACATTGGACATATGGAATTCATAGTATGAGCCACATTTTGTTGTGAAATTTATTTACCTGCTTGTGGCTTCAAATTTGAAAATTAATAAGCCTGCTCATTTAAAAGTTGTTTACTGTTGCTGTTTTTTTTTTTTTTTTTGTCTTTTTTTTTTAATAGAAAATAGTTAAGTGTAATATTAAGTTAGAAAAAAAGTTGCTGCCCAGTTAAAGGGGCTTCCTCTCAAATCTCTATCCTTCCCTCTCCCAAAAGACATTCCCTACTTCTGTTTCACTTTGTGCTTCCTCTTCTTCATACACATTCCATCTACCTAATCAAACATTTTCAGTTCCTAATCTCTCCTGTCCCTTTTCCTGGGATGACAGCCCTAACAAGAACTGTTTTTGAATCGTTATGCAGCTCCGGGCAATAGAGTATGTGAAGCGATTTCAGTAGAATTACCTACTCATCCTAAAAGAAAACATTATCCCAGTTACCTACATGGCAATTACCTTATGTAAAGCAGAACTAATGCTGACTGGATGTTTAAAGGGATGAGCATTAAAGCTGCAATCTACTATAGTACTCCAGATCTCTTTCAGCTTCCTATGAGAAACACCAGAAGCATTACTTTCCACTTCTACTTACAGTAATTGCAAGAGGAGACCTCACCTTCAGGACTGGCCTAGTGAACGTAATCCATGCTTTAAACTGGCCATTAAACAGTCCCACGTGGTTGGATTTCTTTTTTCTTTTTTGAGTTGTGCTCTCACGAAACCTTGTCAAAGACCTCATGCAATATCACTTTGAAAGTTATTTTCTGTTTACTACACAAACATTGTAATATAACTGTTAATACTATTTATATATTTGAAAGGTATAAAAGGTAGGAGTTAAAAAAACCTCTATGTGTAGATATTAACTCAGAACTTACAATATACAGGGAGAAGACATGTTGCAATACAAGCTAATTCTAGCTGCTCAGTAACCTCTGGAGTTTTTAAAGGGACGTTTTCCTGTACTTTTTCAAATAATGATGTTTAAAAATTATCTTGACACGAGCGTCATATACCTTTGCAAAAGGATGGTTGTTTGCAGTTATTCCTGGGCCCATCCTTCCTATTTCTGTAGTATGCTGCAGCTTTAATCAGAAAGTCCATGGTTGCTGCTTCCTGATCTCCGAGTTACTCTTTCCAAATTGTCTTCTTACACTGTTGCTGAAAGTCACTCTGTACACGTAATGGAAACTGATTTTGCCAAGCTCTTACAAGGTGGTTCATCTATCGATGGCATCCGCATTTGGTATCTTTTACACTTCAACCAAAAATTTATTAGGTATTTTTCAATGCTAAGTCTTGCCTTTTATTTTTTAATTTCACTGCCAAGTTTGCAGTGGTTCTAAGTGAATCTGTGGGCATTTTAGCCTGTGGTCTTGCCAGATCTTTGCGAATTACAATGCATATATGTCTATTTATTCAATATCTGTCATATAATATCTATTTGGAAGAAGAAACTTTCTCTTGTAGTGCCTCTTGACAAAGCACAATTTCCCGCCTTTTTTTTTTTTTTTGTGAAATGAAAAAAACAAATTGTGTTTTATTGCGGTATCAACAATGTGAATAAGGATTAACATATTGTAAATGTTCTTTTTTCCATGTAAATCAACTATCTTTGTTATCACTAAGTGATAATTAATTTTTAACTTATGTGCATTGTTAGGCTGTTAGAATTTTTTGGTTGTTAAAATAAACGCATTCAATAAATATGACTTTGTTTGTCAAGTATTTTACTGGGCATTACTTGCTTCCCCATTTAATTTTTCATGCAGAGAGAGACCTGGTGAGTCTTCGGAAAATTTGTACCCTTGTTTTAGAAACAAGACAGTGGTACCCACAATTCCAGATGTATAGGTCCTGAACAGTGCATGGATTTAATTGCACATGTGAATATATGTGTGTTTCTGTGTTTTTATAAATACATGCATGCTCACTTCCTGGAGCTGGCAACTGGGACAGTCATTTATCCAATCTTTTGTCATATATAAACAAAACTCAAATGTATAAAGATATATTTTTAGGCTGCTGCTTTATTTTTCTAGTGAATATTTTCTGTTTATAATTAAAAAACCACAAATGACTGCATGTCAGGAAACTTTTGGAGCACATATGTCCACAGTTAATGGACATAATAAAAGTTTTTTATATTTAGAGCTAGGGTGCCATAATGTGTGCGTGGAGGAATGCTGAAAGGATTGATGTATCTGAGAAATGTGTGAAAATGATTTTTTAGAAAGTGCTTACAATGGAAAAAATTGCTCAAAAGACTAATGTTAATAAGGAAAGAGCAAGTGCTTCACTTCAGAATTGACAAAGAGAAAGTAAAAAGTGATTTTGTTTTCTTTTGATACTGTAAATGTTTTTTGTTTTGTTTTTCATTTTTCTGCATTTGATTGACATACCAACGTAGCTTCTTTTTCTTCCTCGGTTTCCCTTATCTTTTTTCCTATGACAGTTAATAGCCCATGGACCATGTAGATATGTTTTAAGGACAATTTGTGAAAACCAAGTGTTTGCAGACAGCGTCAGGGTGCTGAAGGTTTTTAAAAACAACTAGAGGCTCAACACAGGGTGAAACGTTATTTATGCAAATGTAAATGACCTCTGCATTTAGACTAAAGACAAAGAAGAAAAGCATTTATGAAATAATGACTTTTAGCACAAGCAACTTCCACATTCATGAGATTGTGTTTTTAGGAGTCAAACTTCATCACACAAGCAGCTTCCACATTCATGAGATTGTGTTTTTAGGAGTCAAACTTCATCAGTGGGAGGCTCTACACACAGATGAATTGGGTTCTGCCTAGGTGTCTCTGTGCTGGTGACTTCTATTTTCAAGAAAGCAAACTAGGAATTTCTCAAGTAAACAAAGTCATATTATAGCAAATCTCAGATCCATCACTTCATAGGTTTTTTGCTGTGTGTGTGTGTCTAGAAGACATATGTTTCTTTACACTGTTACTTCACTTTCTGAAGAGTCTTAAATAAAGTCTTTAAATTCTCCACATTCTTTCTAAAGGACAATCATGCTGTAATCAGATAGTAAACATTTATTTAACATGTACTCTATACCAGGCAATTTGCTAGAAATTGCAGTGACAAAGAAGAATGTATGACTTAGTGCTTTCCCCTCCTTAGTGCTTTATGTTGTGTTGGAAAGGCACAACATAAATCCAGGAAAAATGAAATAGTCACACAAAAGTTGTCTTCAGACAGAAATGTATTTGTTTAATGGGTGGTACAAACACATACTATGAATTAAGTAATTATTGCTTGTAAGCTAGAATGATCTTGGAAGGCAGATCATTTATTATTAGGATTAGCTGTGTACAATAGAAAAAGCACAAAATAATAATGACCCAACAAGGGTTTCTTACATGAAAGAAATTGCTGAAATAAGCTGGCTTCATGAAGTCAGAGACTCATACTTTTTCTAGCTCACAGCTCTATTTTTTCTTGTGTTCCCTCTTCATGGTCCAGGATGATCACTAGAGCTCTCTCTCTCACACCTAACTTCCAGGCACCAGAAGGGAAAAAGAAGTAAAGAATGACACACAATCTTCCCTTGGTACTGTAGGGGATTGGTTCCAGGACTGCTCCCCTCACCCCCCCCCCCACACACCCAATCCATGGATACCAAAATCTACTAGTGCTCAAGTGCCTTGTGTAAAGTGGCATAGTTTTGCATATAACCTTTGGGTATCCTCCCTTATACTTTAAATCATCTTTTACTATTTAAAATATCTAATACAATTAGTATACATAATATATTATGTATGGTAGTATACATGGTAATACAATCAGTATAACATAGCTGCTATGTTAATAGTTGTATCGTTTAGGGAAGAATGACAAGCAAAAAAAAAAAGTCTGTACATGTTCAGTATAGACACGACCATTCATTTTTAAAAACAAATATTTTTGATCTGCTGTTGGTTGAATCCACAGTTAGAAAAGAGTGACTAGACTCTCTTTCTTCAAGTCCTGTACCTGAATGCAAGGGAGACTAGTAAATGTTTCTAGCTGTTCCGTGAATTACAGAGAAAGGGGGAGAATGGATCATTGCTAGGCAGCTAAAAACCTCTGTATTAGAAGGTATTAGAAGAATGCTGAAAATAAAGAAAGGGATAAGTGAAGAGGCACATTTGCCCTGCTGTTACTTCCTGCACCTTACATCTCTTCCTTCTCCTCACCCTGAGGTCCAGTTTATTCCTGGCTAACTTTAATGATCAGTCCAAGCAGCACTTCTTCCAGGAAGCCCTTCCTGATCTGCTTTGCCAGTGTGATACAAATTCTTCCATGCTCATGCCGCTCCCAGGGTATTCCACTGTGCAGAGTTTGTAGCATGTTGTGGTTACTGTGCTAAATGTTTATTTCCCATGAGCTCGTGTGACCTACAGCTGAATCCCAGACATGGAGCTCCTCAGTACCTAGAACAGTGCACTCAAAAATGTTGATTGAATGATTGTTTATTAAATATGTGGAAAAAAAACAATGCATTCAAAGATAAAGAGTCAGAGAAGAAGGCACACTGTGTAGGATAGTGAGCAGAGGAGCAGGAGAAAGGAACCCGACACTGGCAGAGCTCCCCGCTCACAGCCACTCCTTACAAATACTCTTATCTTCAGTTAACAGTGAGAAAGGAAGCTCTGCTAACTCAAGGTCTCAAAGTGGGTTTATTGCTCTTTTTCGTATATGTCTAGACAATTATTCAAGACACACGCTTTTGGGTTCGTGTAATCTTTTATGATTTCTAGATCTTTCCAAATCATAAAAATTGGGAAATTGATAAAAGTGATGGAACAGGATAGCAAATATTGGCAAAAGTTAAGGATGTTCAGATTTTTCCCAAACTGACATCTTCTTAATATACTTGTAAAATAAAGTAGAAAAAGCCAAACCTATTCCTAAAACAATCTATTTTAAGACCATTATAACTCACAGGTAACTGTTATTTCCTCTTCCAAATTCATGGCACTTGTGTGTACCACTCATTAAAAATAATAGAGCAGTGTTTGAAGACAGTCTTCATGAGGTTACTTCCCATCTCCTGGGTTTATGTTACGGACTTTGGTGACTGAACATGGCAGATGATATTCATAAAGAAAAGCCAGAAACTTTGAAGGGAATAAGGGTTTCAGAATATTTGAGTACTGATGGTGGCTCATTTCCTGGTTGTGTAATGTTGGGCTAATTATGTCGTTAAGCCTAATGTTACTCATCTAAAAATTGGGCATGGTGACTCTTACAGTGTTATGGAGAATCCAGTGGTATAAGATGCTTTGAAAATGGTAACCTTTATGAAAATATTACATTTGTCTTCAGAAATTGCCAAGTAGTGATCTAACTTTGATTAATTTTATTTATTAACTTTCAGGGATCCTGATGAAATAAAGCAACATTTAAGCCTTTATATAGCTATTATAGACATACTTAATTAAGGCTTGTGGTATGACCAGAGGAATGCCATGATCAACTCAATCTTTTCAGCAAATATACTTATTGTGCACCATTAGTAGCCTTGATTTTTAATGCAGACAAGGCAGTTCTGAATACATTTAAATTGATTAGTTTATAAGATTTTTGTTTTCTATCACCCCAGAGGATGCTACTCAAAGGAACCTTGAAAGTGAAGCTAAATACATTAATTTGTGTCTGAAATCCTTACCACTTAAAAGTGAACATTTATGAATTGGGCATATTTTTGCTTTACTTCTATCTTCCACTCATCTTTTCAAGTGAGTGGAAAAGAATAAATTCTAGGAGACTACATCAAAAGTAATTAAGAAAGATTTGGGCAATAGCTCAGCAGGCCTGGGGGTGGATATGACTCTTTAAAGACAATAGCAAGGCTTGACTGAGGTCTTTGCATTTGACCATGCAGGGAACAGGGGTGGATGGGCAGGTGGAGGTGACACAGGGCTGTATGGAGATAGGCGTGGCAATGTGTCATCTGAATGAGCATGTCTAGGACTGGCATATTGAGTCAGAGACAGGAACAGTGAATGAAGGGTACGATGAAGGGAGGCGATTTGGCACCCTGCAAATTCAATATTGCTAGGAAATAATAGAGCCAGGTTCTAAAGCAAGGTCTGCATTTCTCCGCAGTATCACACAACGTCTCTTTTTGTATCCTAGAATGTCCTAGAAAGAATGCATAAACTGAGAATCAATTCTTTGACCAGCATGTTTTATATGACATAACCATTTGACATCTCTGAACACACTTTTTCATAATCTTGTTCGAGTATGACATTCCTGATTGAGTTTTGTTCTGAGGGAAAGCTTACTTTTAGAAAATACCATGATCTGCTACTATAATTGTCCCAGAAGAATCTAGAAGTAGCTTCTTTGGTAATGTTTTAAAAGGCTTAAAGTGTTACCTTCACATGTGGAGAAATAATTACAAAAATATTCCATTAGCAATGTAATAAATAGTGTAGAGCAATGATTAATTAAAGAGATAACTATAATTTATTCACTATCCATTTACAAGCATGATCCCATTTAAACACAAAATAACACAGGCTGAGGGAATCGGGGAATTCAGTGTTAACTTTGGACTGAGCAGTCCTAGGAACCTACTCTAAAGGAAAACGTAAGGAAAAAAAATCTTTAAAACTTTAATTCATCTCTAGTTGATTGTGTGGCGGCAATGAGTTGTTCCAGTTTCTATTTTTTACTAATATTGTATCTTGAAAAAGTTACTTCTCAATCCCTAGTTTCTTCATTCCTAAAATAGGCCCAGCAACAGTGGCTCACACCTATAATCCCAGCAGTTTGGGAGGCCAAGGCAAGAGGATTGCTTGAGGTCAGGAGTTCAAGACCACCCTGGGCAACATAGTGAGATCCTGTATCTTTCAAAACAAACAAAAGTATAAAATAGGGCTAATGATTTATATATTTCAAGGTTGTCATGATTATATACAATAACTATGTAGAAGCATCTAGTGTAATTCCTTTTTTCATTTCCTCCCTTTTTCTCAGGGAGAAAAAAATCAGGATATAATCAAATGTTACAGAGGACTTAAAAATAGTTCAGATGAGTTTCAGAGTAGGATTAGGTCTTATGTTTAAATCCTTTTTGCGTGATTTAAAATCTTTAAGGATAAAGGGCTGTTATGCCACACTTCCTTCGTTTCTCCCTCTCCCACTTTTTCTTCCATTCTCTTTTGTTAAACAGTTTTTTTTTCTCTCCATCTCTCCCTTCCTCCCATTTCTTCTTCCTGTCAAGAGCTATAATATGATTTTCTTTCTTAATTGCACACAAAATGAATGAGGCATTTTAATAGTCTTCTGAAGTCTTCAAAATTAGGTATTTAAAGATTAATGATACCACACTTGCTTGTTTTTCTGCCACCTCATTTTTCTTCTTTTTCAGTGTATTTTGCTGATTCTCTTCTCTCCAAGCCTTTCTGCCCAAGATGATCGAGGGTTCTTCCATTCATCCTCGTTTTCCCAAATGTATTCTTCTTCCTCATCCAGCATCATGACACTAAATGCACCCAAAATGCTGAATACACTACAATTTCTGTCTTTAGCCTAGACATTTCCTGGATCTCCAAACCAGTAGGGTCCACTGCCTATTCAACTCTTCTACATGCCCGGCACACTTCACATGGCCCTGGACGACCTCTTCTTCTTCCCTAAACTGTTCCTCTCACCTGTTGGCAACCCCAGCTTTCCAGTTACTTAGGCCTAAAGCCTTGAATTTACCCTATATTCTTATCTTTTAACACAGCATTTAATCTGTCAGGAAAGTACTATTGGCTTTACCTTCCAAATATATTCATAATCTTACAACCTCTCACCAGCAACATTGCTGCCAGCTTGATCAGAGCCACCATCATTGCTTACCTGGAGTGTAGCAACAGCTGACCTGCCTTCTGGATTCTTTTTATCTTGTCCTGCATTTTCTTTTTGATAGCGTCTAACATACTCTATAATTTACTTATGTTTCATGTTTTTATTTTTTGTCAGCTTCCTCACTCCAGGAGGGCACAAAGCCCTTTCCTCCCCTTTAACTAATAAATATTTGATGAATGGAGTACATTTCATAGCAGTTTCCCTCTGCTGGAATTTGAAATAGTCCCAACTTCAGCCAAGATTAAATATTTCAATTGCCTTATAGAGATAAGCTTCATCTGAATACTTCTCTAATGCATAATAAAGGTACTTGAGTTACAAGTGCCTTGACCTCAAGAGCCTCCACAACTGACATTGGTAAGCCCCACATTCAGGTAATTCATAGTCTGTGATTCTGTGCTGTTTTGGAAGATAGAATCACAGAATCATGGGCTTTGTCATCCTGCACATCCTCTTATTCAAAGCAGAAATTCCTTTTCAGGCATCCTTGGATGGAGGCCATATAGTCTTTGTTCCTTCATGACTAGGAACTTATGAGTTTGGAACTCAGCTCATTCCACTTTTGGTTAGTTCGCTTTTCCCCTATTTATTGATCCCACCTAAAACTGAATTGACTCTTCTAGTAGCCACCTCACAGATTTAGGCTCATATTGAATATTGATTACTAAAGCCTCTAAGTTCTCAGGCTTTCTTTCTTAATCATGTGATACAGCTACTAAAAGAGCTTATGTCATTCCAGACTGCATGCATAGAGATAAACAGCTTAAATTAAGAAAGGTGATCATCTTATACTCTTCAATACTAATCAGGTCACATTGCAACATTGTTTTCAGTTCTGGATGACACGTTTTAGAAAGATGTTGATAAATTGAGATACATTCTAAAAACAGAGGGTAACAAGGATGTATAAGGGCCTAGAAAGTGTATCTTCCATTAATTTATTCTGTTAAATCATTTTTTCTTTTGTCAACCAACCAACCAGATTTATAAAATCTCTATTATATTGAAGTCACTGTGAGGGAAATAAAGTCAGGACTTTTAGTTGACAACAACAGAACTAAATTTAACTAGTAACTGAACTAAATTTAACTAGTTAAATAGGAAAAGGAATTTAGTACAAGCTATTTGAAGGCCCAGAGAATTTCTGGGAAAGTGAGAAAATCAGGGTTAGGGTTAGGATCAATATCTAAGGTGACTCCAGCGGAGACTGCTGCTATAGGACAGCGCACAAGCATCGGAACTAGGTCCCCTGCTCCTGGGTACTGAATGCCACCTGCAAAACCTCTGCCCCTGCTGCCTCTGAAGCCTGAATGGCTCTGCTACTACTTAGTGAAATGGATTTCACATGGCACTTTTTTTAAAAAATTCCATTCCCTTCCAAATAGGTCTCATGCATCAGCTACTGATTGAAGGAGCCTAAGTCATATGCCAGGAAGGCTGGGAAAGTGCATTTGTCTTCTGTCTTGGACTCATACGTAGGAAATTCTCCAAACATAGAAAAAATAGTCAGAGGTGCTCAGGGCCCAAAAAGTATGCCAAATACACTAGGCTTCGAACTCTTTAAGGAAAGATATTATGTCTTATTAGAACAACACAGTGTTGCTTTGAAATCAGAAAGGGCTGATATCTATCCAGAAATAGATCCCCTCTACTTCCTAGCTTTCTATAATTTGGAACTATTATTTGGTCTGGCTCTTAGTTTCCACATCTGTAAAAAAAAAATTAAAAACGGAAAATAATACTTCACACTTGCAATGTGTGTGTGTGTGTGCGCGCACATGCGTGTGTGTGTGTGTGTGAATTACAGTTAGCCCATATAAAGCATAGTGCCTGCTTATAAATGATAGTTTTCCTGCAAGATCTTTGTGTTCCCATTACCAAGGATGATCCTTGGTACAAAGTGCTCATTTTTAAAAAAAATACGAGAATGTTCATTGAAGTCATGGTATTTCCCTTTGAGAAAAATATGTCAGTAGGTATGTAATTTGTAAACCAAAAAATAATAAAATCCAAGGTGAAATAATGTAGACACACTGTGGATGGGGAAGTAAGTGTCCTTTGAGGTACTGATGCCTGCTTTTACTAGGAGAAACTAGGAGTGGCATCAAATAATACCTAGTTTTATTTGACTAAGTGTGACTGTAAGAGTGACTCAGTGTGAACTTGATCAAGGGTAAATCACTTCCATCAATCATTCTTCTATATTCACTTGGACACTACTAAATATTTCCAGATGGCAGACCAACTTATTAGATTATCTAGGAGAATATATTTTATAACTATTTCCACCATGGACTAGCAGCAGTTTGGGGTGTTTAATATTAGAAAGATTGTTAAACTGTAAGAAACTTCTCTACATCAGAGACAGTTTACAGGTAACATTGCTTTGAAAACCTCTGCACTCAGTAAAACAATTGGGTTTTAACCATTCTATCTGCAGGCTTGCACATCTGAAGTAAGTTGATTTATAAAGATATCCTTGATACCCATTCTAGTGGCAATGAGGATGCTTACTGTATTGTGAATATTGGGGAGTCTTGCTATCTTCAGCACCATTAAAGGATAAGGGCCCTCCAGCCAAGGCACCGTCTGCAAGTATGACTCTCTCCTCTATTACTTTGGGAAATGCTATTTTGGGAATATAGTCCATGGCTGTCATTGTCAGACTTTGGGACTTCTTGGACCAGTAGTAGCCACCTCTCAGACTTGTGGGCCAATAAAGATTTTTCAAGTTCATATTTGCAAATAAAGACACTCAACAAGCAATACGAAATGTAAAATTTCTACCTTTTCTACCATTATTACACCAAAGAAAGCACTTTGAACCCTTCCCAAAGTTGGAAGGACATCATCTTAGAATAAACCATAGCCCGCCTGGGCAGGATGGTTCATGCCTATAAGTAATCCCAGTACCTTGGGGAGGCTGAGGCTGGAGGACTGTTTAAGGCCAGGAGTTCAAGGTTACCATGAGCTATGATTGTGTCACTGGACTCCAGCCTGGGTGACCAAGCAAAGCCCTGTCTCTAAAAAAATACAATAAAATAAAGCACAGTCCTATTCAACTGAGGAAAGTGAATCAATTTGCTGTGAAATCTGTGTCTTATCATTTTTCCCCCTCCTTTTTCTGGGGTTCAGAAAAAACTCTGTCACCACCCAGAAGCTGACTGCAGATGAGATCTAGAAACCACCAGTCTGAGGACTAGGCTGAGTATTTAGTTTCCCAGAAGTTCTGTCCTTCGATTAAGTCAGGCACCAAAAGATCCACACCTAAATCCAAGTTTGCTCTGCCTTCTCAGAATTAACTCAATTGGACTTGGCTTTTTTTTTTTTTTTTTTTTTTTTTTTTAAGGATTTTGCAGGAAACTGCTGCCAAATATTGCTATTACATTTACTATAAACCATTAGTGCAATGGTTGTCTAAGATGCCTCAGTGGCTCTTAGGTGAAATTTCATACAAGAAATTTCTTTTAGATTTGAAAGTGAAAAAGGATCATTGATTCTCTAGTGGAACTGGGTATGCTACTTTCTTTATCTGATAGTGAGATCAACTAAATTTCTTGAGTTTCTGTTTCTTGTGCTGGCTACTAGGAAGCTCAGCATCAAATCTGTTTACTCATAGCTATTAATCCTGTACTTCTAAATGAGAAAAATATGACAACCTCAAATTACCCAGAAAGCTACATTTGGAGAGTATAGGAGTTTTAGCAGCAAGTCATTAAAAATTAAACTGAATACAATTTCTTCACACAGACAAATCCATCCTTCTGGAGGGATCAAAGAATTCCCCAGGTTCACATTTGGGGCCACCTCATCTGATTATGTAGGTTGTTCACAGCATGGGTATCCAAGTAAAGATAAAAGTGGAGGCTCACCAAATCTCATGCTGCTTGTAGACTCTGCTTTTATCCAGAGGAAGTGACCTTTTTTTCTGATGAGTACCAAGGTGCAGAATGGGCCAGGTGTGGCTCAGCTCTCACTTGTGCACAAGTCCACTTGCATGTACGTATCTCATTTCAGCATCTGCTCATCTTTAGTCACAATGCCACACCTAAGGATCCCATGATTTGTGTGCATGGAGCGCTCTGTGGTTACTTTGAGCCTTGCATGTGGTAGGGCTGAGCTACATCGATGTTTCAGTGAACTTTGGGCAAACAGAGCTTTCCCTGAGTAAAACTGCCATCTCCCCACTACCACATGCACACATCTAGGCTTTAATAGAGAGCCCAAGACAAGAAACAAGAGAACTACCAGAAGCAATGAAAAATTGTTAGTCAGAACAACTTTTGACTGATTGGTGCCTCCAGTCTCCCCCAACATGCCAGATGTACAGCTTTTTACTGTACATAGTTACATATGTGTCCTTTGCATAAAGCCTCTCTGGCTAAACTTCAATCCCTAACTATTATATATTCTGAATAAAAGTGAAACATCTCAGCATTTGCAAAAATTCAAGATTTATCAACATATTGAGCTTTTACTAAGTCATGAATTCTTGATTTGTATTCACAGTGCTTTTACATATTCATAGCCCTCTTTAGCCAAAGATCTTCAATATTCATTTACTATGGAGTGGTAAGTATATATTATTCAACTCCATTTACCAATGGGTAAACTGATGCCCAACTAAAGGCCTCATCAGAGAAACCGAATAAAGAGCAAGATGCTCTTAGCCCTGCAGAGAGAGCTTGCTCCAGCTGTCTCCCTCCAGAAATAAAGGCCCGTTGCCTGCTTGTGAGTCTCACTTCTCAAGCATTAGGGGAATCAGGATTTTTCCTTCTGGATTTGTTGGAATGTCTTGAATTGAGTTTCCTCTTAAAGCACAGGGGACAAAAGAATAGCCCAGGGAAATAAAAAAAACTAACCTTCTTCCAAATTGCTTAAAACCCATGATGCCAAAGGTTAATTGACCAGATTATTTTCTCCTAAACTTGGAGAACAGGTAGAAAGAATCATTCATTTGCTCCAATATCCAATCAATGGCATTGATTGGGATGGAAGGGTCCTGCCTCTCCCACTTTTATTAGAGAAACAGAGGTCAATTTTCTTAATGCCCTTTTTAAAAAATGCAATCTATTCCTTTAGTTTCTAAATAATTTACTGAGGATTCTAGCTACATATTTACCAGGTGCTGATGGGGTGTTTAAACATAAGAAAAAAATATGTCTGCCCAGATCTAGAAAATTATGAAGGATGAACTCTGAATGATCCCATGAGAGCAAGCAGCTTATAACACATATCACAAAGGAATGTCAAGCCTTATAGTTATTTTAGAAACTGTACAAATACATATTAAGCATATTTCTGCATGGAGGTTACATTTTACGATAATGTAATTCTCTCTTTTTTTAAGAATGCCATTAAGGGCTATTAAAGACTATCTCAAAGGGTTAATTATTGGAAAAATGACTATCCAGCTCCCTAAAGTGTTCATTTGAAAGCTGCTGGTTAGCAGTCAGTCTCTGTTTCACATACAAAGTAAATAAAATAAATGTAAATTTCCAGAATTTTAACTACACAATTGTCTGTTTTTGACAAAATGCCTTGCTCTTTAGATAGCGAGATGATGATACACGGCATTATTGTTTTATTTTTTTGTATTAACACTAAGTAGTAATATAAACTGAATTCATGATATGATTTTTAAAAAGAGCTCTCCAGTAGAATTTTCTGCAGTAATGAAAATGTTGTACATCTATGTTGCTCAGTCTGGTAGACATTCACACAAGTGTAGGGTTGCCTTACTTAGCAAAACAAAACAAAATAAAAATTTAAAAAGCAGGACACCTAGTTAAATTTGAATTTCTTAAAAACAACATATAATTTTTAGTATACATGTGCCCCATGCAATATTTGGCTCAATAAATGTTGGCTATTACTGTTATTAATAATTATTGACTCATTTTATCAGCGTTTTGCTGGAAAGGAATCTATAGATGTAAAATGGAAAGGCAACAAAATAGAACTCTTTGACATGATAATGTACAACTGTGTAATCAGCTTCCTGTAACTTGGAATAGAATAGATTGTGTTTTCTTCTGGACTCTGCCCGCTTTCAAAACCTTGGCTACAGACCAACCTGCATCTTTAAACAGGATTTTCTTCAGCATCAAACTGCAATCTGCATTTCCAGGATAGCTAAATGTATGCAACAGGTGCCTGAAAAGTTGCTTTAATTCAGTTTTACCTGAATCAAATAAATAAGGACTTACTCTCTGTTTAAAGGAATATGGAGGGATAAAATATGTAGACATACATGCAAAGACACACACACACAAACACACATACACATATATAGGAGAAGTTACCATATATAACAAATAATATATGACATTTAGAACACTTTTGGTATCTGTATTTAACTTATTTGGAGAATGATATTTCAATGCACATCCTGGTAGGGAACAGATGGCCGTGTGAAGTGTTTAGCCAAAGTGAGTTTAACAAAGGCCCTGTTTATAGAGATGTAGTCAAAATTAAGGGAACCAAGAGGGAAGATGGGCACATGCTGTTACCACAGGTCTGAAGGGACCAGGAAGTGGAAGGGTAAGAGCGACTGCATGGCAGGATCCATGACCTTAGAATATTGGTGGGGATAGAAAACCCTCGTTCCATTTCTTAATGTTTCAATCTCTTGTCAGTTTCTCCTACTGGTCCAAACCAACCTGAAGCCAGAGAACAAAGGGGTCCGGGGCTTACAACAATAGAAATCACCCTCCGGGGTACAGAACAGGACAGTGGAGGATAAGAAATAAATGTGAGAGACAAACAGAGGATAAGCAGCACACAGGACACATACGCTTTATCTTCTCAAAGAAGTCAAATCACATGTTCATGTGCATTATGGAAATGGTCACACTAACTCCCTATTCTTCTTGTGTGTGGGTTTTCATCCTTGAGTTAGTTTGGGAAATTTTATGCACAATTAAGTCAGTCTTAGAATGTCTAGTCAGCCTTGTACATATAAGGAGAGTTAAATGTTGGAGTCAAATTATTTATATGGAACACAGACAAGAATTTTGCCCTACAGTTGTATTGTGTATGATAGGAGTATTAGCCACACTAAAAGCAATTATTTTCACATGTTGCAATATATCAAGATAACAACAATTCTCTGTCTTATGTCTCAGGCTCATATGCAAACACTCTCTCTATTCAGAAGAACCAGATGGTTAAAATGAAGATAATTCTCACAGTAATTGGTGGTTTCTTATAAGATTTTATTGGGGGGTAATGGAATATCTAATTTGTTTAAGGAAGTTTGTGTTACTGAATGCTGCCATCCTTCCCATTGTATAGTACAGGAGCATATTTAAGAATTAATAAAGAATTACTTCCTTTGTCAGGAACTAAATGTAGGTATTAGATAGCAAAGGAAGTGTCCATGAATCATGGTCACAAACCTTTTAAAATTTGAGCCACTTAAACAAAAATTTACCTTGGAAACACTAAGGAAATTTCTTTGGCCTATCTACTACATGATACATACTTCTTGTTTCATCAGATTTTCCTTTAGAAGTCATAACTCTACAGAGTCCTTAAAATGTCCCCTCTTTAATGGAAATGTTATGGTTTATTTATTTAGAGTGCCATGATTAAATACACAGAGACCAGGGTGTGAGACCTTCAGTAATTTATTTAACTTCTCTCAACATTCATGTACTCACTGTTGAAATGGTTATAATCATAGCATCAATCTCTTAGAGTTGTGCAGATTTAATAAGTTAAGATTCCTGGCACATGGTACATCCTCAATAAATGTTGCCTATTACTGTTATTGAAAAGTTATTATTAGTTCATTTCATTTGTGTTTGAGTAGAAAGAAAACTGTAAGTGCACAGTGGAAAGGGCAAGATAATCCAGTTATTTGAGGTGGTATTCTAAGACTGTGAAATCACAGAATCCTTGAAAAGGATGGTTCTTTTCTTTTTCTTTTTCTTCTTTTTTTAAATTTTATTTTATATAGATATATATAAAATAAATATATATATATATATAAAATAAATACATATATATATATCCCCCAACTCCCTAACCCCCACTGTCCCTCCCCTAGACCCCCACCACAGACCTCAGTGTGTAGTGCTCCCCTCCCTGTGTCCATATGTTCTCATTGTTCAACACCCGCCTATAAGTGAGAACATGTGGTGTTTGATTTTCTGTTCTTGTGTCAGTTTGCTGAGAATGATGGTTTCCAGGTTCATCCATGTCCTTACAAAGGACAGGAACTCATCGTTTTTTATGGCTGCGTAGTATTTCATGGTGTATATGTGCCACATTTTCCCTGTCCAGTCTATCATCAATGGGCATTTGGGTTGGTTCCAAGTCTTTGCTATTGTAAACAATGATGCAATGAACATTCATGTGCATGTGTCCTTATAATAGAATGATTTATAATCCTTTGGATATATAGCCAGTAATGGGATTGCTGGGTCAAATGAAATTTCTATTTCTAGGTCCTTGAGGAATCGCCGCACTGCCTTCCACAATGGTTGAACTAATTTACATTCCCACCAACAGTGTAAAAGTGTTTCTATTTCTCCACATCTGTTGTCTCCAGATTTTTAAATGATTGCCATTCTAACTGGCGTGAGATGGTATCTCAATGTAGTTTTGATTTGCATTTCTCTAATGACCAGTGATGATGAGCATTTTTTCATGTTTTTGGCCTCATATATGTCTTCTTTTCAAAAGTGTCTGTTCATATCCTTTGCCCATTTTTGAATGGGTTTATTTTTTCCTTGTAAATCTGTTTTAGTTCTTTGTAGGTTTTGGATACAAGTCCTTTGTCAGATGGGTAGATTGCAAAAATTTTTTCCCATTCTGTTGGTTGCCGGTTCACTCTAATGATTGTTTCTTTTACTGTGCAGAAGCTCTGGAGTTTAATTAGGTCCCCATTTGTCTATTTTGGCTTTTGTCGCCAATGCTTTTGGTGTTTTAGTCATGAAGTTTTTGCCTATGCCTATATCCTGAGATTGTCTACTCTTGCCTCTAAAGCCAGAAAACTTCAGTAGGTCACCTATGATCTCTTAGCTAAAATCCAGGGCCCCTCTTGCTATGGTGCTGTTTCCATTCCTCCACCCTGCTCCCTTTTAAGAGTGTGCTAGATCTCACTCAAAACAGCTTGCTCATTGTTAAAATTAGGAATGTTGTGAGGTAGTTGTTAAATACAGCCATTATTAAAAATTAAATTATGCAAATTTACAATTAAATAAATTACCAATTCCATGTTTGGTGCTGTCATCTTGGCAGTTTAAAATTGGTTATGGTGGTGGTATTTATACTGCAGAAATTGGCAAATGCTACAAATCAGGCACCACCCCCCCCCCACCTTTTTGAAGAGCTGATTGTTAAACATTTACCAGTACAGCGTTGGTTGAACACTGATCCCTTTGTTAGTGCACAAGTGAGATATTAGGTATTAAATTAAGCCAAAAACTGTCAGAAAGCTATGCTGAACAGATCATTTCAGGGCAGTAAGAAGCACAGAATGGGAAATTGATTTTAGCCCCTAATGAATTCTAATGAACAGCAATGGTAGAATACTGATCTGATGTCCATTGATCCCTCATGAAGGGCTGTTTAGATAAATGGGTGAGATCCTGATGGGAAATCAAGGTATTTGTTTTTTGTTTTGTTTTTGACCAGTGTTTTCCTGAAAACAGCAAGCACTAGAGAGAAATGGCAAACAAGATTTGGACTGACCATAAAAGGAATTTATTTTCTTGTGGATTACATGAAAGACTAATTCACAGAAGGCACATGCACATGCCATCTACAAGGAGAGAAGCAAGAATAAAAGTTATTTTTGCTGAAGCCCTGAGGTCTACAGGCCCAGAGCAGCAGTCTCAGGAGAGGCTTTGCAATGTCTCAACCTCACTGGGTGCTTCTCCCTGGGTATGTGTGTCTTCTCCTTCATTATGGAGAGGAGGGCAGGCTTTAAATAGCTAGGAACATTGAAACTTTTAATTTAATGCTACATCAAATTAATTGCCTTGTTTTTCTTTATTCACATTCTATCATTTTTGTTCCCCAAAAAGGTGTGGTTGGACAATCTTCTCAAATACTCCCCTAGTAAGGGCAGAATATGTGAGAACCATTCATAGGCGATTAAGTGCACATGTGTGTGTGTTTACTTGTGTGTGCACATATGTGTACAAGTGCATTTCTATTAATATTAATTTTTTGTTAGTCTTCATTTTTTAAATGTCAACTTTCTGTCTATAATCTGAGTGAAGTTAAAACGAGAACTACAGAGCATCAATCAAGAGTGTAAGACAGACCAAGGAATAGATGTGCCTGGTAGATGGGTCTAGAAAGACTTGTGACTCAAAACAATTGAGTGGCTCCAGAGCCATTCACTGAAGGGATACACAGAGCCAGGGAGATCTGGCAGTAGCAGCAGGGCCTCAGCCACGAGAGGGTAAAGAGGCAGGATTCCAGTAGCTGGGAGAACTGGCCAGCACAAGTCAGGTTCTGGTGAAGGTGATTCATTATGCCAGCCTGTGCCCTGAAATCTGACTCTCTAGTTAGAATCCTCTATTAGGCATCAAAGCTCTCTGTACCTCAGTTTCTACATGTGTAAAGGGGAACAATAATTTATATCTACATTATAGGGTTTTTTTGTGTGAGAATTAATACATGTAAAGTACTCCTAAAAATGATTGGCCATTATAATTATTATTATTTGCTATTCGATGGGCACTGTGGTAGGCATTTTACAAACATTATGACCTCTAGTTATCTAACAATTTTATGAATTTAGAAATGTGTTCAACTCTGAAATAGAAAAAGCTTGAAAGTCATCAGATCAATCTGTCTGAGCTAGAAAACAGCTAAACACACTAAAATATTAACGACTTTTCTTAGATTCACCAGAAAATTGAGGTTATAGGGCACACCTGGGAAGTGCAAAGGGCAACAGAATCCAGTTATTTTAGGTGGTATTGAAAGATTGTGAAATCACAGAATCCTTGAAGAAGATGGATCATAACTGAGAAGAGGAGAATACAGAGAATCACAGCCCGGATCAAGTTTCTGAGAGCAGAAGGCACTGGAGCCAGTAGCTAAGAGGGACAATTTAATAAGTGACCAATTGCTGAAGGCTGAGCATAGATTAGCCCAAGAGTTATGTACTCCTAGAGGCCCAGCCTTGGGGTGGGGGGTGAGGAGTTTGGGTGTAGGGAGAGGATCTACTTTTGTGAGTTTTACTTTTAAGAGTTTCACCAGGTTCTCATAATGAAGATGGGGAAAATTTTTCCTCATACATCCAGCAGAAAGAGAGGATAAGTAACTGTTTGAAATATGCCCAGAGCATTCTTCATAACATAGGCTTGCCTTTCAAGGGATTATTTTACTAGAGCCTCTTCTGATCTGCAGCCGGGCAATTAGACAACCCCAGCCCACTACAGCCTTTCTGTTGCACATAACTGCAGGAAAAAAAAAAAAAAGCTGTTAAATGCTTCTGAATATCACAGCTCAGGAACTCAGGCTCACTAAGAGACTTGAGATTTAATCATAAAACTATAGGATGTTTCCCCTCTCCAACAACTTGCCATTATATTATTGGGGCACTGGTATAATAACAGTGGTTTACAACTGAGAGAGCTATAAGACATAGGCTCTATTTAAGAAGGAGTTCTTAGGGAAACTCGAGGTATAACAGGAAATGGGAGGAAAAAACTAAAAACTAGAGGAAATGAAATCCTCTGGGAACTACAGCTACAGAAAACATTAAATGCAGCCCAGTTGGTAGCTAGACTGCATAAACACTCATACTGAAAGCCTGTTGCTTTGATGTTTATCATCAGATACATCACTTCCTGCTTTCAACAAAAAAATTACAAGACATGCCAAACAGCAAGAAGAAAATTAAATATTGAAACTAGACTCTGATGTGACACAAATTTTGGAATTATTAGATAAATTTTGGAATTATTAGATAGAAAATTTAAAATACCACTAATACATTAGGAGTTCTCGTGAGGAAAGTAGATAGCATGCAAAAGCAGATAGGTGAGATAGACAGAGATGGAAACTCTAAGAAAAAATCAAAAGAAATCTAGAAATAAAAAACACTGCAATAGAAAGGAAGAATGCCTTTCCTGAGCTTATCAGGTAGACTACAATCGACTTAAGGAAACTTCAGCAAACATGAAGATTTGTCAATAAAAACTTCACAAACGAAAATGCGAAGAGGAAAAAAATGAATTTAAAAAAGGAATGGAATATCCAAGAATGTGAGACAATTACAAAAAGCATAACATAAGCCTAGTGGGAATTTCAGAAGGACGCAAAAGAGGGAAAGAACAAGAAAAAAATAATGACCGAGAATTTTCCACAATTTTTGAGAGACCAAACCACAGATCCAGAAAATCAAGAACACTTAGCAAGGTAAATACCAAGATTCTGTACCTAGGCATGTTATATCTGAACTTCAGAAAGCCAAAGGCAAAGAGCAGTCTTAAGAATAACCAGAAAAAAATGAAAAAAAAAAAACAAAAACAAAACCTTATCTATAGAGGAATAATAAAAATTATATTAGACTTTTCATCAGAAATCATGCTAAAAAACCCACAATGGAGTGAAATGTTTAGTGTTAAAATCAAAACGATAAAAACCAGCCTAGAATCCTGCATCTAGTGAAATCCTCCTTCAAAGGTGAAAGAGAAAGAAAGACTTTATCAGACAAAAACTGAAAAAAATTATCAGCAGTAGACTCATCTTACAAGAAATACTTAAAGAGATTATTCAGGAAGAAAGAAACCAGTCCAGAGTGGAAACTTATATCTCTAGAAAGAAAAGCACAGTATCAGAGAATAAATAAATGAAGGTAAAATAAAATCTTTTTCTATTATTATTACCTGAGTGGATACCTTTTAATTCAAGGTAGTAATAGCAACAATGTGTTGGGGAATTATAGCTGATAGATGAAGGAAACAAATGACAGTGATGTTATAAGGAATGAGAGGAGGGAATTGGGACTACTGTGTTATAAGGTACCTACACTAACTGTGAAGCCATACTTGAAAGTGGGCTTAGGTTAGTTGTAAAGGTATAACTATCCCGCTGACGCTGTACATACAGATGCACTCAGAAAGAGAATAAAGCCATGTGGCAACTGCCTATGATTGCTCAAGTGGTCTTTCAGCTATCTGCCACACACGCACTCACTCCCCTTGGACCTCAGCTTGTGCTAGAACCTGACACTTGGCATAGTTGGCAGGATCCTGAAGCAAGTGAGACTTTGGCACCCACTGATTCCGAGTTGACCATGTGGCTGCAACATGGGTTGTGGTACCTAGTGGCAGCTGTGCTGTGAAGACAGGCCCTGGTGGGAACTTGGGTGGTGGTGGATGGGTCACCCATGAGCTTGGAAAAGGTGCTGAAGCAGCTGGAAGCATAGAGCACTGAGAAGCAGTGAGCTTCTGCCAGCAGAGTTGGATGGGTGTTTTTGACTGTGCTATAAGAAGTACATACCCAGTCCCTGAGAGATACGGCTCAGGTGAGGGACCTCCAGGCACAGGTGGGGTGCCTGAAGGCCCCGCTACAGAGTTGGGAGAAAGAATTAGAGGCTGCCATACAGGCTGGCCTGGGTCTGCCATCTTGGCTGGAGATCCCCACTCAATGTGATACCGAGGACGAAGACCCCCCATTGCAGGCTCAACCAGTGGTCTGTCAGAAAGTAGATCATGAACAGCCAGTGGGGCCCCCAGGGTGGGCTCAGGGATCCCCCACCATAAGAAAACACACTTCATATATTTCCTATACCCTAACTGAGTTGAGGGAATTAGGCGAGCAATGCTGCCAGTGTCCAGGAGAACCCCTGGCCACCTGGATGCTTCGTCTGTGGGACAAGGGAGCAGATAGCATCTCCTGTTCTGCCTCTGAGTTGGAAAAGCTGGCCTCTATTGTGACTCATTCCTCCCTCTGTCAGCAGTTGCAAGTGAGCAGGCTGTTTGCCACAGGGCAAGGTGACCGCATTCTGATTCAATGGCTGTGAGCAGCCATATGGACTGTGTGGAACGACGCTGGGGAAGTACCTGAAACGGTGACCAAATGGCAGTCGTATGTCGATTTGGTGCCAGTCCTCTGGGTGGTGGGTGTGCGGCAGGCTCTTTGACTTGAATACCCAAGAACCAGATGAAGAATGTTTCACCCCCCCTAAATGAGAGAACTCATGTTGGGTTCTATTCCCCTTAGTGCCTTTAGCTCACTAGCTGCTGTCCTCACCCTGTAAATAAGGCACTGCATACATTGACCACTGCTATGGTTGCTCTCTGGTAAACAGAAGGCCTTCAGCAGGACTGAGGGGTCCACACTGTAAAGAAGGGGCCCTTCTGCAGGGGGCTCCCCCATGGGAGAAAAGGGAGCCCTAATGAGTCACATGCTCACAGGTGTGGATATATTTAATCTTGGCTGGGGTTGACCAATAGCAAATTGATAAGCAGCCCAATGAAGTACTATTAACTTTGTGGAGGCAGTTGTCTCCAGAGCAGCAATTCCAGATAATGCCCAAGTGGGAGAAGGACATTGCTGCGTGACCCAGTCCTTCTCGGGTGCACCAGCTCACAGACTACTCGCTACAGCCAGGCAAAAATGTAGAGCCTTTTCTGTTTGATGATTAGGGAACTGGCCAATGTGCTCAGCTTGCGAGGACACCAGATGACCACAGGCCACATGTGGATTTGGCAATCCACTGGGGCCCCACCAATGTACAGAGGGTGTTGGTGCTGGTAGATAACTGGTGCAGGCTGTAGCCTTGTTTATGGGAACCTGGTTAATTTTTCTGGGCAAGGCTGCAAACATTGATGGCTAAGGAGGCTGGTCCGTGAAAGTGAAACATGTATCTCTGTACCTCGGCATTGGTCACTTGACTCTTCACTCAGACATTGTGTATTTCTCCCCATACTTGAATACATTCTGGGGGTGGACATTTTACAAACCATGGCCGGGGAATTCAGATTTCGAGTGCATGTGGAGAAGCTGGTGCTGTGCGGAGGTATGCATCACAAGCCTCAGGTCCTGCTGCAACTCCGACGGGTTACTTCCACCTATTAATACCATTTGCCGGGTGGGCATACAGAGATAACTGAGACAATTAAAAATCTGGAGGAGGTTCAGATAGTGGGTGGGCAAAGAAAAAGCCCCTACAGTTCTCCAGTGTGGCCAGTTAGAAAGTCTGATGGAACTTGGAGGATGATGGTGAACTATTGGAAACTGAATGAAATAACACCCCCTTTGCATCAATTATGGATTTGATGGACTATTTGATGACAGAACTGGGACAGTACCACTATGTAGTGGACTCAGTCAATGCATTTTTCTTCATTGACATTGCTCCAGTTTTTCTTCACTTGGAAAGGGCGACAGTGGACTTTTACAGTGTTGCCATAGGGCCATGTGCAGAGCCCCACAATATGCCATGGTCTTGTGGCCATGATTTAGCCATCTGGCAATGTCCAGAAGTGGCTTCCCTATTCCATTATATTGACATTAACCTCTGATTCTCTTGCAGATTTAGAAGTGGTGGCACCCCTTTCGTGGCAACATTTCACAGCATGCAGTTGGGCTGTCAACAAATCCAAGTTTGAAGGACCTGGATTATCTGTCAAATTCTTGGGAGTTACCTGGTTGGATAAGACAAAATCCATCCCAGTGAATATCATCAATAAAATTCAGCCATATTCCCATCCCACCAGAGTGAAGCAGTTACAAATGTCTGTGGGTCTTTTGGGATATTGACAGGCATTTGTGCCCCATTTAGCTCAAATGACAAAACTGTTGTATTGATTAACAAAGAAGGGAATTACCTGGGATTGGGATGATACAGCTGAGACCACCTTCCTGTCAGCCAAGTAGGCTATTCAGCTGGCACAAACCCTATAGGTAGTTGACCAGGGGCATCAGTGTGAGCCGGATGTGCATGTGGCCACAGATGGTTTTGGTTGGGCCTATGGCAGTGCACAGAGCACTTGAGAACATCCTGGTTGAGGATGTCTCAACCATGGAAAGGAGCTGAGCTCTGGTATTCCTTGATACAGAAACAGCTGCAGCTGTATATGTAGCCTTGCAGGCTTATGAGAATGTGACAGGACAGGCTTCAGTCATCATGTGGATGAGTTACCTAACAGTGGGATGGATGCATTCATGGGTAATGACCCCCTGGACTGGGATGGCACAGATACTCACTTTAGCAAAGTGGGGTGCCTACTCAGAGCAGCAGAGTACTCTAAGCAGTAGAGCAGCAAGAGGTCTTGGGACCTGTAGTCCTAATGAAAGAAAAGGCT
The DNA here is from genome assembly GCF_048565385.1 of Saimiri boliviensis. NCBI lineage: Eukaryota > Metazoa > Chordata > Mammalia > Primates > Cebidae > Saimiri > Saimiri boliviensis. The sequence goes on from NC_133453.1 coordinate 41,829,655, forward strand.
ATGGGTCAGCCTGAGGTACCCTTGGACCCTGAACTATCACCATTCAAAGAAGGGCACCCCCCACCTTTCTCAAGGGAGCGTGGTAGACAAATGGGTCTAGCTGAGTCACTGCTGCTGCCTGGACCACTGTAATTTAGAGCAGTATAGATGGTTATCACCAAAAAGGAGACTCCTGTGGTAATCTACATGGATAGCTGGGCAATCTATTGAGGTTTAACCTTGTGATTAACTACTTGGAAAATGTAGAATTGGCTAGTTGGCCACTGACCCATTTGGGGCCAAGCCATGTGGCAATACCTCTGGGAAATGGGTCAGCAGAAGGATGTGATTATTTATCATGTGTCAGGTCGTATGTCTTTGGCCACCCCTGGCAATGATGAGGCAGATGCCTTAGCCAAGGTCTGATGGTTAGAGTTGGCAACCCACATGAGTGGTCTTGTGACTACACTGGAAACTGGGACATGTTGGGGGTAAACTGATACAACAGGTCAATAAGCATTGGAGTCTGTCCCTGCCCATGCAAGATATTTGGGAAGGTTGTCAGAAATGCCTGGCATGTGATCAGGCATACCCTAAACATGTGTATGTCCAGTGTTACACAACAAGTGACAATAGGGTAAGTGTCCTTGACAAGATGGCAAGTAGACTACATTGGGTCGCTGCTGAAGTTGCAAGGGTATACGCATGTACTAACAGCTGTGGACACAGCCACAGGCCTGGCACAGCAAGACTCAACAGGCTTGGAGCACAGGTGCACAACTCCTCATATTACATAATCACCCATGAGAGCTTGTGCTTGGCTCAGAGCCACTATTGTCTATAAAAGGTATAACTACCCTGCTGACACTATATGTATGGCTTGCACCCAGAAAGAGAATAAAGCCATGTCACAACTGCCTACAGTTTCTCAAGTGTTCTTTCAGTTACCTGCCACTTGCACACCTACTCCCCTTGGACCTCAGCTTGGGCTAGAACCAGACAGAGCCCAAATAGACAAGGCAATCCTAAGCAAAAAGCACAAAGCTGGAGGCCTAACACTTCCTGACTTCAAACCATCTACAGGGGTATAGTAACCAAAATAGCATGGTACTGGTATAAGAAAAGACAAATAGACCAATGGAACAGAATAGAGAACCCAGAAATAAGACTACACCTACAACTATCTGATCTTTGACAAACCTGACAAAAATAACTGCCATCTTCCAGTAATTCGCCAAAATGACTAACACAAAGGGAAAGAGGAGAGGCACTCGATACATGTTCTCTAGGCCTTTTAGAAAACATGGAGTTGTTCCTTTGGCCACGTATATGCAAATCTATAAGAAAGGTGATATTGTAGACATCAAGGGAATGGGTACTGTTCAAAAAGGAATGCCCCACAAATGTTATCATGGCAAAACTGGAAGGGTCTGCAATGTTACCCAGCATGCTGTTGGCATTGTTGTAAACAAACAAGTTAAGGGCAAGATTCTTGCCAAGAGAATTAATGTGCGTATTGAGCACATCAAGCACTCTAAGAGCCAAGATAGCTTCCTAAAACGTGTGAAGGAAAATGATCAGAAAAAGAAAGAAGCTAAAGAGAAAGGTACCTGGGTCCAACTGAAGCACCAGCCTGCTCCACCCAGAGAAGCACACTTTGTGAGAACTAATGGGAAGGAGCCTGAGCTGCTGGAACCTATTCCCTATGAATTCATGGCATAATAGGTGTAAAAAAAAAAAAAAAAACCAAAAACAAACCTCTGGACTGTTAAAAAAAAAAAAAGCAATAGGGAAAGATTATCTGTTCAATAAATGGAACTGGGATAACTGGCTAGTCACATGCAGAAAACTGAAACTGGACCCCTTCCTTACACCATATACAAAAATTAACTTAAGATGGATTAAAGACTGAAATGTAAAACACAAAACTATAAAAACCCTGGAAGGCAACCTAGGCAATACCACTTAGGACATAGGCATGAGCAAAGGTTTCATGATAAAGACACCAAAAGCAATTGCAACAAAAGCAAAATTTGACAAATGGGATGTGTTTAAACTAAAGGGCTTCTACATAGCAGAACAACTATCAACAGAATAAACAGATAACCTACAGATTGGGAGAAAATTTTTGCAAACTATGCATCTGAAAAAGGTCTAATATCCAGCATCCATAAGGAACTTAAACAAATTTACAAGAGAAAGACAAAGCACACTAAAAAGGCAAAGCACATGAACAGACAAAGGACATTAAATGGGCAAAGGACATGAACAGACAACTCTCAAAAGAAGACATACATGTGGCCAAAAAGCATAGGAAAAAAACTCAACATCGCTGATCATTAAAGAAATGCAAATTGAAACCATGACAAGACACCATCTCACACCAGTCAGACTGACTATTATTAAAAAGTGAAAAAATAACAGATGCTGGAGAGGTTGTGGAGAAAAAGGAATGTTTATATACAGTTGGTGGGAGTGTGAATTAATTCACTTATTGTGGAAGACAGTGTGGTGATTCCTCAAAGACCTAAAGTCAGAAATACCATCTGACCCAGAAATTCCATTACTGAATTTATACCGAAAGGAATATAAATTGCTCTATTATAAAGACACATGCATATATATGTTCATTGCAGCACTATTTATCATAGCAAAGACATGGAATCAACCTAAATGCCCATCAATGATAGAAAGAATAAAGAAAATCTGATACATATATACCATGGAATACTATTCAGCATAAAAAAGAATGTGATCATGTCCTTTGCAAGGACATGGATCTAACTAGAGGCCATTATCCTTAGCAAACTAACACAGGAACAGAAAACCAAATACCATATGTTCTCATTTATAAGTGGGAGCTAAATGATGAGAACACATGGGCACATAGAGGGGAGCAACACACACTGGGGCCTATGGGAGGATGAAGGGTGGAAGGAGGGAGAGGAGCAGAAAAAATAATTAATGATTATTAGGCTTAAAACCTGGGTGTTAAAATAATCCTTACAATGAACTTCCATGACACACATTTACCTATGTAACAAATCTGCACATCCTGCACATTTACCTCTGAACTTAAAATAAAACCTAAAAAAAAAAAAAAAAAAGAGAACTAGTTTTCTTCATTTAGGTGCATACTCATGGCGTTAAGAAACTAGGCAGAAGATCTTTTACTAAACAGCTGTATTTAATTGTGATGTGAATGTCAAGTCCTGCAATCTGGTTTAACAAGCCTTCCAAGTGATTCTAATATTTGCTAATGTTTGAAAACCCCTGACCTGGGCTGCTAATGGGAGGGCCAGAGCTGCAGTCAGGCTGGGCTTAGGAGTGTTAGGGAAACAAACTGGGGCAATTTATGGAACTCTGTCTGCCCCAAGAGATTCGGTATGTTATTTTAAAGAAGTTGAGCTTGTCTGGAGTTGGGAAGATGCTTGCAGAAGATATTCAAAGAATCAAATATGTTTGGCCCAGCACAGTGGCTCACACTTGCTACTAGCACAGTAGGAGGCCAAGGAATGAGGATTGCTTATGGATAGAAGCTTGAGACCAGCCTGGGCAACATACCATAGACCTCCACCTCTACAAACATTTTTACAAAAAATTAGCTGGCCTTGGTGGTGTGTACCTGTAGCCCCAGCCACTCGACAGGCTGAGACTGGAGGATTGCTTGAGCCTGAGGGGTCAAGGCTGGAATGAGCGATGATTGTGCCACTACACTCCAGCCTGGGTGACAAAGGTAAGACCTGCTTTCTACAAAAAAAAAAAAAAATGTGTCCCTGTCTACCTGTGAAGAGTTGTATATGGAGCTGGGAGAAAAACACTCATTTTTACTCCCATTTCTTTGCTGCCAGAGTGAGAAAGAGATATATTGTACTTTTTCTTTATGATTAGATATATTAAATAGGAATCTTTTATTCATTTAACAAGTATTTATTGAGTGTCTTCTATATGCCATGCATTGTTTTGACTCAGAAGCTACTGCTAGATTACAACACACTGGTTTCATGGAGACTTTATCCTCAAGGAAACAGGCAGACAAATAATAAACAGAATTTTTTAAAAAGTATTAACTAGGTCCCTTACCTCTAATAAAGCCTGTGTGCTTGTATCTCTCTTGAAGCCTCACAGGGGACCCCCTCCCTTAGTAACTCCGTGTGAATGTGCCGTGTTGTTCTGTAGATCTGGGGTGAGCAGATGTCCGGCATCTCCTTCCATGCAGAGAAGAATTATGTGCTTGAGTTGTTGCTGAATTCATTCTCCATGTGAAGAAGAATGTACATTTCACGTTGTTTTGAGTATTAAATGACAAAAAGGAAAGGAAAATAAACCATACAAAAATAACCGCATGACATTAATGCTAAGGACTTAAGCTCGCCAAAACAAGGAAATTCCAATTTAAGGCCAAATATTCAGGACCACGTTGCTTTTTTCAGCTGCACTGATGTCAACTATTACTAACCAGGATTCTTTCTTCACCTGGTGTTTTCTTGGCTTGTCATTTTGATGCTCAGCAACTTAGTCAATTACTCAGGGTGTAATGATCCCCATTCATTCAGGTTATACTCTTTGTTTTCATTGCTGGGATTGGTATTTAGAATTTTCTCTAAGCAACTTCAAAAGGAAGGGTTTGTTTGTTTCAACTTTGTTTGAAAATTGACCTTCTTTATTAAAAGTCATGGCGTCGCAAAACCGAAAGATGAGAATGGATTTCAATAATTTTTAAAAAACATTTCTACTCTAAATGAAAGTCAAAGGAATCCAAGGAATAAAACTTCCCCAAAAAGGGGAGGGTATTAGGGAAATTGTAGAAGGAGTATAAAACCCTGAGCCTGGTAGCAGTATAAACTGGAGTATATCAGGAATTTCCAAGGAAAACCTGGGATCTACCAAAGAGAAGTCAAGGTATCTTCATCTCTACTATTATAGTTTTATCTTCTGACTTGCTAAATCTACTCAAACCTAGCCTTCCCAAATTTGAAATCAATGGCCTTCAAATTTGACTGTATTTTAGAATCCCATGGGAAGTTTTAAAATTCCCAATGTCCAGGCTACACTCCAGACCAATTATATCAGAATTTCTAAGGGTGGGATTTGGGCATTAGAATTTTTAAAGCTCCTCAAGGGATGCCAATAGTCAGCCAAGTTTAAGAACTAGTACTTTAAATAAATAGCTAATGATAAGCCTCACACTAAGCAGCCATTTGCTAAATCCAAAATAATTTTTCTGTGTTAGAGAAGGATGAATGAGTGGAAGTAATTGATGTGGCTTTTCATACGTTTCCGTCTGAGGGGGTGGGAAGTAAAGAAGACTCAGAAGAGATTTGACACTATTGATTAAAAGCAGACAATATACTTAATAAATGTAAAGCAGAATGTGGGCCAATTGGTTGCTTTTCTTGGTGAGAACATAATGTTTGTGACACTAAGTGGAATAAATTGTGAGTCTTGTTGAGATGGGGACTTAAAATTCAACCCTGTAGCATCGTTCAGCAAGCCAAGAACACTGGTGTTGGGAGGTACCGTGAATCCACTGCAGGTGTGATTTGTCACCAGGTAGACAAGTAGACTGGGGAGCAGAAGTCCATCATGTGAGTGCTCTGTGCTGGCGCTGACAAGATCATGGTGAATGTCCAGAAAAACAAATCATAAAACAATTGCTGAGCTCTAGCAGAGGTGTGAATGGAAGTGAATGAGATAAATATTTGAGTAAATAGTAACTTTCCTAGCATTTTTTCATAGATTACCAGGGAGTATATTATTATTGATAATAAAGGAAAAGGATGTCATAGTATAAAGCCTCAAATTTGAGTAGTACTTGATATTTATGACAAAAATACATTGTTGTCATAATATTGCCAAAGGGTAAATTGAGGCATTGAGACATTTTGTGTCCTTTTCCAGCATGGTAGAGTTGTAGGAGAATAACCAAGTCTGACTGAGTTTTGTGTTACCCACTAAATAACTAGTGAGCACTTACTATGGGATTATAGAACTAAGGACCACATTGGAGTCCTTCTGACTAACAAAAATATTATTTTTCATACCCCTCTCTGAGAGATTGGCACCACTGATTCCCCCAAAGTCATATTTCTATTTTGTGCTTGGAGAAGATGATGAATGAGAATTGAGTGATTTTTCTGGTCTTTCTGGAGAATCTGGATTTAAAATCCATAGATTTTTGAGAAACAGGATTATTTAGTCCAAATTACAGGCATGCTTGAAAATAAGTTTCTCTTCATTTAGTCTTCAAATAAAAATATCTTTAGGCAGAGAAAGTAATGTAAATGATTTGCCTGCGGCAGGACTCCACACAGTGCCTGAGTCCCTAGACTAATCTTTTGTCTGTCTTCCTGGTCGACACCCTGACAGTGTGGCTAGAGAATCAGGATGGTGAAAGTTAAGACAGTAGCACCGTCTTCTGTGGAAATCTAGCCCTTCCCTTTACTGATTGCAAGGCCACTGGTAAGTTCTGACATCATTGAACTATCATACTCTCCATTCGTAAAATGAGGAGTTTATGATCAGTTTTGTACCCAGAATGCCCAGGATTGGTCCTAGCATCTTAGCTGAGGAGGTATTCAACCAATGGCAGGATTTCCTTTTGTTTTTTTTTGTTGTTGTTGCTGGGTTGTTGATTCCTGTTTAAAGAATCTGCCATAAGCTGTACTGACCATTGAGGTAATATTTCTGCATGGCAAAGTTTAATAGACCAGATTGGACCTGATATCTCAAATCACCAGAATATCTGTAAATGTAAGGCATTCATGGTGTATTGTGCATTTGTTATACATTTCATTTTGGGCCCTTTATCAGAAAGATGGAAATCAAAAAAATAAAAAAATCATAGTTTGATTAATAGTGAGAGCTGGCCTGAAGTCAAGTTCAACTCTCTGGGTGCTTTTAATTATATATAAATAATCAAATGATGTTAAAAATAACCCTGACTGGCTCACTAAGAATTTTAAAATGAAGTACTTCAAATCAACGGAAAGAATATAAAATGCCACCAGAAGATGGTTGCGATTTCCATTGATATTTCTAAGTGTGTAGGCTGACTGATCACAAGAAGGAGCTCAAGGTTGACTGGTTGAGACTGAGCAGTCAATCTAAATGGGACCATCCAAGTATCTATGTTACAGCATTCAGCCTTATCTAAATTACACCAGAGGTGGAAACATTGAGCAGAGGGAGACATGTGCACTGCTTGAATATGGGGCTCTGGAGTTACAAACTGGGGTTCAAGTTGTACTCCTGCTATTTACTCATCGTCTTATTTAGGGAAAGTATGTTAGTCCATTCTTTCATGGCTATAAAGAAATACCAAAGACTTGGCAATTTATAAAGAAAACAGGTTTAATTGGCTCATGGTTCTGCAGGCTGTACAGGAAGCATGATGCTGACATCTGCAGGGCTTCCGTAGAGGCCTCAGGAAACTTACACTCATGGCAGAAGGTGAAGGGGACATCACATGGCCAGTGTAAGAGCAAAAGACATCAAGCAGGAGATGCCACTCACTTTTAAATGACCAGATCTCCCAAGAACTTACGAATGTAAAAGGAGCACCAATGGGATGGTACTAAATCATTCAAGAGAAATCCACCCTCGTGATCCAATCACCTATTACAAGGTCCCACCTCCAAAATTGGGGATCTTATTTCAATATGAAATTTGGTTGGGGACACACATTCAAATTATATCAGCAAGTTACTTGTATATTCTGATTTTGTTTCTTCATCTGAAAAATAATAGTACCTATTTTAAAGGACCATTATCAGGCCTAAATGAAATGAAACCTATAAAAGATTTGCTATAGTGGGTGGCATATGTTATATATTAGTTATTATCATTGCTTTAGCATCATTATTATTATCACATTCAGGGACTCTTTCAAGCCAGAACTTCAAGGGAAAAAAACGTATTAATTAATTTGACACAGGCTGTAATGTAGATGTGTGACTTTGAATACTTTGAGTATATTTTGCATGTGCCATTTTTAAAAATTAAGAACTATGGTCACCTTAGAAAATTGTCTTGTTTTATAATCATGGAAAGATCAAAGACCTCCTTAGTGATAATGTATACTCCTGTAACTAAAATGAACATATAACAACAGATTATTGTTTCCATTCTTTGCCTTCCTTTCGGAACTTTATTTTGAATTGTACAAAAATATAGGTCAGGCACTGTGACTCATACCTGTAATCCCAGCACTTTGGGAGGGGTAGGTGGATCACTTGAGGCCAGGAGTTCAAGACCAGCCTGTCCAATATGGCAAAACCCCATCTCTACTAAAAATACAGTAATTAGCTTGGTGTGGTGGCCATGCCTGTAATCCTAGCTACTTGGGAGGCTGAGGCCCAAGAATTGCTTGAAATTTGGAGGTGGAGGTTGCAGTGAGCTGAGGTTGTATGTATATATGTATATATGTGTATATATACATACATATGTGTATATATTTATATGCGTATATATACACATACATATGTATATATACATATGTATGTGTATATATGTGTATATGTATGTGTACACACACATATACATACATGTATATATGTATATATACATGTATGTGTATATATGTGTATACACACACATATATACACATATACATATATATACATATTTTTTCAACCAGATACCTTTTTCTCAACTGTATAGCATATTCAAAGAAGCTGTGATAGCTCTGCAGACAAATTCTAGTCCAGTTGCTGAAGTCAGGCTTGGTCTTACATGCTGCCTCATGTGCCCACCGGGAGGGATCCTGAGGTCAGTCATGAAGCAGGGGCAGGAGGCCATTGATAGCCAGCTGAAGACTACCCATTACCAGGTGTGTTTGTCTCCCAGGGGTGCTGTAGTGAAGCACCACGGGTGACTTAAAACAGCAAAAATGTATCGTCTCACAGTTCTGGAATCTAGAAGTCTAAAATCAAGGCCTCGGCAGGGCCATACTTCCTCTGAAACCAATAGGGAAATTCTCACTTTCCTTTCCTATCTTCTGGTGGTTTGCCAGCAGTCTTTGGCCTTCCTCGGCTTGTAGGTTCATCCCTTCCATCTTTGTCTTCACATGGATTCTCCTTGTCTCTCTACATGTTGTCATTCCTCTGTGTGTAGATCCCAATCATATTGGATTAGAGCTTACACTAATGACTTCATTTTAATCTAATTACTTCTGGAGAGGACAGAAAAAATACGTGACATACTCCATTGTTAGGATCAATTTCAGAAAAGGAATAACAGTTAATTATCGTCACAAGTTCTTACAAATGCCAGGTACTGTGCTAAGTGCTTTTTTGTTTATATGACAGAGCTCCACACTGACAGTTGCTATATTTAATAGAATTAAATTACTTTTAGTGATGGAAACCTTGTAACTCATAACTTTATTGGCCATTTGACTTTGAAAATAAAAATAAAAGATCACTTTTCAAATTATTGGTTACTGAAAAATTGAATATTCTGATTTTTTTCCTCCTTGATACTGTACTTGGTTGCTTGGTTTAATGTATTGTTTGCACAATTTCTTGACCTCTATTATAAGCATCTAGAAAGAGAATTGAAGAGGAAGTCAGTTTCTTCTTTCTTGATACCTAATGCTCATTGAATAATGGCCAATTGGGTATATTTAAACAACGAATACATTGTTTGTGCATCTTATTGAAGCATATATGTGTTTAAACACTATGAAAATGCTCTCATGTATCTTATTTTTGCATTTATTTTGAAACTTCCTATTCCTTGAGGTTTTTTTTTTTTTTTTTTTTTACGGTCAGGCACATATGCAGGCAATGATTGTATGACCACCCTTGGTTATGTATTACATCTAATGAAATTAGCTTTTTTGCTCACCCCTGGGCAACCTTTGGAAATAAGACAATAGTCTCAGTTGTTTGTTTCCTGGAGAAATGTTAATGATTAACTTCAAAAAGGAAGAATTTCTTTTACCCCACTGCCTAATTTTTCATAATTCCATAGAATTGGTGTGTACTTTATCTTTTTTAAATATATCCCATGCAAGATGTGAACTGCTGTACCACTGGTATACCTACATTTTTGGATAAGGAGAAGGCACTACCACACCTAAAGACTTAGTTCTTTCAGTTGGGGTGATTTTTAAAATATTAAGCTTTGTCAGCAGCCAGAAAATGTTGAATTCAGGCCTAGATTTAATGGTTGTTAGATAAAGCATCAATCTGATTTATTTGGATACTAACCACTTTTGCATGAATGTACATAGTAACTAATGTTTTCCACATGTGCCCAGCAAATCTTTATATCCCAGCACAATGTGGGATACTAAAGAAATGTGAATTACCATGACTCGGCTGAGTTTGTAGACCTTGAGTTTGTAGTTCAAGATATGCTTAGGTGGGCAACTCAATGTGAAATTTGGAAGGCAACTTGCTCTGTGCTGGATGAAGCCTTTGGCCATTAGCCATGGTTGTCTGCTAGGTATTTTGTGCAGGGTGGGTCCCCCTGTTGGGGGCTCCAGGGAGTGTCTCTGGGCTGACACTGGGTTCCTCCCTAGGTTCCTGGGCTGAAGAGACAGTTTGCTTGTCTGAGTTTTGATGTCTGAGCATCTGGATTGGGCACAAGGCTAAAGGTACAACACTAAGCGCTTTATCTGTATTGCTCTTTTAATTTGCCCAACAGCACTATTATTTAGGCAAACTTATTGCATATGATCAACATACAGAAAGCTGTATGTATTTAATGTATATGACTCAATAAGTTTTGAGATAAGTTTACAGTTGTGAAATCACTGCAATGTATGACGTAAACTTGTCTATCACTTCCAAAAGTTTTATCCTGCCCTCTTTATTATTATTTTGTGATAAGAACAGTTAACATAAGATCTACCATCTTAGCAAATTTTTAAGTACACAGTACAGTATTGTTAACTAAAATACTATCCTGTATAGTAAATTTCTAGGACTTACTCATCTTACATAACTGAATCTTTGTATCATTTGACCGATATCATTCCATTTCTCCCTCCCTTCAGCTCCTGATAACCACCATTTCACTCTCTGCTTCTATGAGTTTAACTATTTTAGGTTTATCATATAAGTGGTATCATGTAGTATTTGTCCTTCTGTGTCTGACTTATTTCACTTAGCATAATGTCCTTCGGGTTCCTCCATGTTGTTGCAAATGGTAGGATTTTTCTTGGCTAATGCTCAATAATGCTGTATGAATGTGGGAGTACAGATATCTCTTTGAGATCCTGATTTCAATTCCTTTGGATATATACCTAGACGTGGGATTGCTGGAACATATGGTAGTTCTATTTTTAATTTTTTGAGGAAACTTCGTAATGTTTTCCACAGTGACTGCACCAATCCACATTCCTACCAACAGTTTATAAGGGTTTCTTTTTTTCACATCCTCACCAACATGTGTTATCTTTTGTTTTGTTTTTCTGTTTGATAATAGCCGTCCTAACAGGTATGAGATGATGTCTCACTGTGATTTTGATTTATATTTCCCTGATGATCAGTGAGTACCTTTTTATATAACTGTTGGCCATTTGTATGTCTTCTTTGAAGAAATGGCACTCAGTTCCTCTGCCCATTTTTAAATTGGGTTGCTTTTTTTTTTTCTTGCAATTGAATTGTTACAGTTTCTTATAAATTTTGGATATTAACCCCTTATGGGTTAGAGATACTTTTTCCCATTCTGTGGGTTGCTTTTCATTCTGTTGACCATTTCCTTTGCTGTGCAGAAACAGTTTAGTCTGATGTAATTCCACCTGTCTAGTTTTGCTTTTATTGTCTTGTGTCATAGACAAAAATTGAAAAGATAAATAAAGTTGCTAAGCCCTTAACTAGACTGATAAAATAAGAGAGAAGTCTTAAATGTAGAAAATGAGAAATGAAAGAGGAGATAATACAACTAATGTCACAAATATAAAAAACATTATAAGTAACGATTATGAACAATTATATAGCAACAAACTGTACAACTTGGAAGAAATGGATGAAGTCTTAAAATTATACCACCAATCAAGACTGAATCAAGAAGGGATAGAAAGCCTAAACAGACCAATAACAAATAAGGAGATTGAATTAGTAATCAAAACCTTCTAAAAAAGAAAAGTCCAGAACTAGATGGCTTCACAGGTAAATCCTACCCAACATTTAAAGATGAATCAATACCAATCTTTCTTAAACTCTTCCCAAAAATAAAAGAAGGGGGAACATTTCTTTTTATGAGGTCAGTACTAGTACTGTATCACCCTGATACCCAAACCAGGCAAAGATACCAGTACCATAAGAAAAGAAAACTACAGGACAATATCCCTGAAAAGTATGAATGCAAAAATCCTCAACAAAGGATCAGAAAACTAAATTCAACTGCACACTAAAAAGGTCATATGTCATGAGCAAGTGGGCTTTATCCCTAGGATGCAAGGATGGGTCAACATATGCCAATCAATCAACGTGATACAAAACAATAACAGAACGAGTGGACAAAAATCACATAATCCTTTCAATAGATACAGAAAAAGCATTTACAAAATTTAATATCCATTCATGGTAAAACCTCTGAATACACTAAGTATAGAAGGAGCTTATCACAACACAGTAAAGCCACATATAAAAACCCACTGCTAATATCATTCTCAATGATGACAACTTGAAAGCTTTTCCTCTAAGATCTGGAACAAAGCAAGGATACCCACTCTCATCTCAACAAAAATATTGTCATTTTTGTTGTCACTCTTGCCCAATGTAGTCCTGGAAGTCCTAACCAGAGCAGTTGGGCAAGGAAAAGTAATAAAATTCATCTAAATTAGAAAGAAAGAAGTTAAATTGTCTGTGTTTACAGATGACATAAACTTGTATGTATGAAACTGGAAGACTCCACACACACACACACACACACACACACACACACACACACAGACACACACCACACAAAACCTGGTAAAACTAAGTAAAGAATTCAGCGAAGTTGCAGGACATAAAGTCAATGTACATAACTCAGTTGTGCTTCTATACGCTCACAATTAACTACCTAAAAAAACTAAGCAAACAATTCCACTAACAATACCATCAGAAAGAATAAAATACTTTGAAATAAACTTAATGACAAAGATGAGACTCATGCACTGAAAACCATAAAACACTGATGAAAGAAATAAAACAGACACACAAAAAATGGAAATATGTCTGGTGTTCATGTATAGAAATAATTAATATTGTTAAAATGCCCATACTACACAAATCTATCTATAAATTCAGTACAATCCCTATCAAAATCCCAAAGGCATTTTTTTTTACAGAAATAGAAAGAACAATGTTAACATTCATATGGAAGTGCAAAAGACTCTGAATAATCAAAGTTATTTTAAACACTAAACACAAAGCTAGAAATAATCACATTTCCTGATTTTAAAATATATTACAAATCTGCAGTAATCAATACAGTATGGTGTTGGCATAAACACAGAAATGCAGAGCAATGAAACAGAATAGAGAGCCCAGGAATAAACCCATGCATACATGATCAACTGATCTTTAACAAGGGTGACAAGAATACACGCTGGGAAAAAGATAGTCTCTTCAATAAATGATGAAAACTGGATATCCACATGCAGAAATATAAAATCGGACCTCTATTTTACATCATGCACAAAAATCAACCCAACAGCACTATCAGGTAGTTACTATTATTCTTTCCCATTTTATTATAAGGAAACTTAAAAGTCAGAGAGGATAAATGCCTTATCTTTGGTCACATGAATAGCAAATGATAGAACAGAAATTTGAATCCTGGCAGTTTGACTTCAGACATCCCTTGTTTGGGGTTAGCTCTTTGTAATTTCTTAGAGATACTGTATGATATAATGTGAAAGGCATGTGCTTTATGTATAGGCAGCCCTGAGTTTAAATTCCAATTCCACACTTAGTGGCTCAGTGTCTGAGTTTATTATTTAGTCTTTTTAAGTGTTAGTTTCCTCCTCTGCAAAATGGAGCTGCCATGATGCTTAAATGAAATAATCCATATTAATGCCCTGCCTGACAACTGCTAAATATTCAAAAGTGCTCCTTTATTTTCCTTAGAGCTCCTAGCTTATCCATTCCAGCACCTTAAATACGTTTCCCAAAGTGGCCCTTACTTGTGCTGGGAATGACACCACAGTCGTGTTGCTGGGCTGCCATTGCTGCAACAGATGCTTCTCAGAAATGAGGCCTTGGCCAAAGTTCCAGGAGCTTTGTTTCCCTTTGAGCAGAGGTAAATTTATCCAGACATCCTCCTTTTAAGTACCGAGGGCTACATCTGTTTTAGACCAAAAATAATACCTTGTGATTGAAAGTGTTTCAGTAACATTATTTGTGTGTTTTATTGAAGCAGAGGTTACAATTATTAGCGACACCAGGAATTCCAGACATTTAAACACAGTCTTGACTTCTCCAGAGCAAACCACATCCCTGTGCAATTAGTTTATCTAAATACCTTCCATCCAAGCGCTAAACTGGAGCCAGGCTTTGTAGGTGGTGGTCCCTCTGAGGACAAACTCTCCCCCATGCTGTCGATGGCAGGTAGACAAACTTGGAGCTCTGCTGAGGGCTGCAGTAAATGCGACTTGGGACTATTAACAAGTAATTTGCTACTTGGCTTGGGTCACTTCCTAGTCACTGCCAATTTGGCTAGGTTATCCCAACTGCCTGTTTGAAGCTGACCTTAAGGATTTCAAAGAATTAAAAACAGTGTTTTCCCTTCCTGAGAGTTCATTCCTTTTATCACATGTTCTCTTTATAGCATCCACTTCAGCCAATCTCTTATAACCCAACATTGTGCAAGAGAAGGAAATACAAGCAGAAAAACCCAGCCCATCCTTTAAAATCCAAAATCTTACCTCTAGTCATGGGCTCAGCATACATTTTTGTTGTCATTTTTGTATATCTGTTTTACTAAAATAATAATTTTAAATTAAAAAAATAATGTCTTTTAAATTTGAGGTAGGTGATCAGAATGGATGGGCATATTGTTTTACTAGAGAAGGTGAGTAGGTTACTTTTGAAATGAGAATACCTCACTTAGTCCTCATAATGACTAGGATATAGGTATTATGATATCCATTTACAGATGAGGAATCAGGACATGCAGAAAGCCAGCCGTTTGTACATGATCATATATGGGTGGCAGGGCCAGGAGTTGAACCAGCATCTGTGTTATTCAAAGCCTGTAGTTTTTCAGCTACTTTTTGCTTAAATTTGTGGGAAAGACAAAGGAGTAATGCTTTCAAGTTTAACCTTGTTCCTAAATGTGTCACCATATTGACAGACTCTAATTTTTATTGTTGTTTTACATCTGTCTATTCTCACTTAAATAGTTAACATTCAATTGGGCCAGTCCTCAAGTTGCTAACATAACTGTGTTCAGCAGGAAGTTGTGGAGTGTTCCATACACTGCACCAGGAGATATGGAAAACACTTTCAGGAGCCAGGCAGAAGATGGGAGCTGCTGATGATGTTTAAGCAGAGGTATAGTGTAAACCTATTAGAGGTTTGGGAAGCTGATTGACAGTAGTGCGGAGAGTGGATTAGAAAAAAGACTGAAGGTAGGACAGTTCCAAAGGCATTTTGCTGTCAAGGCAAGAAATCATGAAGGTCTGGTCAATTCTTTCTTACACCAAAATTAAAGGAAAATACCTTAGACTAACCGCTTCAGTGAGCTATGTGTTGGACGGGGTAAACAGTCCTAATGGAGTTTCTCTCTTTTGCTGCCTGCCTCACTCCAGCATCCAGAGAGGGAACAGTTTAGCTTTGGAATACTGCCTTCCTTTTTTTAAGGCCTAACTCATCTGGTGTTGGAGGCAGACATTTCATGTTGGAGAAAAATGGAATGCTTATAGACTGTTGATGGGAGTGTAAATTTGTTCAACCATTATGGAAAAACAGTGTGGTGATTCCCCAAAGACCTAAAACTGTTTGACCCAGCAGTCTCATCACTGGGTACATACCCAAAGGAATGTAAATTGTTCTATCAAAGATACATGTGTGCATATGTTCACTGCAGCACTATTCATAATAGCAAAGGCATGGAATCAATATAAATGCCCATCAATAGTAGATTGGATAAAGAAAATGTGATACCTTTATACCATAGAATGCTATGCATCCATAAAAAAGAATGCTAGCATGTCTTTTGTAGAAACATGGATGGAACCAGAGGCCATTATCCTTAGCAAACTGATGTAGGAACACAAAAGTAAATACTGTGTGTTTTCACTTATCAGTAGGAGCTAAACAATGAGAACACATGGACATGTAGGGGGGAACAACAGACAGGGCCTGTTAAAGGGTAGAGGGTGAAAGGAGGGAGAGGATCAGGAAAAATAACTGGTGGGTACTAACTAGGCTTAGTACCTGGGAGACAAAATAATCTGCACAACAAACTCCTATGACACAAGTACATAACAAACCTGCACATGTATCCTTGAACTTAAAATAAAAGTTAAATAAAAAAGAAATTTCATATGGGGTTACTAGAAGCTGCATCAGTGAGAGCTGAGGTCCCACGGATGAAACAACATGACCTACTGAGAACTGTGCAGCTCAAATGGCTGAAACAGAAGGAAAAGAAGGGGCTTGCTGAGAAGTGAAACAATGACTAGATCACAAATGTAGGTCATACTACAGAGACTCGGCCATATCTCCTGAGACAATAGGAGCCATGAAGAAGTGTAAGCCAACCTGGTGGAGAGGTGGGGTAACTTGTGCACTGTCTCATTTCATAAAGATCACCCAGGCAAAACTGGAGTCAGGGCAACCATTGAGAGACTATTGCAATAATCCTTGTGAGAATAATGAAAGTCTGAATGAAGTCAGTGCTTGTAGCGAAGGGGAGGAGAGTGTAGAAGTCAGAGTTGTTAAGGACTCAGAATCCACGGGGCTTGATTACTGATTAGTTGTGGGGTGGGAGGTGAAATTTGAGAAGAGTCTGGGATGTCTCCAGATTTCTGAATTGAATGACGACAAACATGGGGCTCCCTTTGTTGAGATGGAGGATGCGGTGGGAGGCGCTAGTGTGGGAGGATGATCAGGAGCTAAGCTTGAGACTGTTGCATTTGAGAGTCTGTGGGACACCACAGTAGAGCTAAAGGTCTCAGAGGTAGTTAGGTAGAAGGAGCTCAATCTCATGGAAAAGCCTCAGGGTGACGAGCATCGAGCACAGGTTTCAGCTGGAGAAAAAAGAACAGATGGTAAGATTGGCAGAAAGAAAGAAGAAAAAAAAAAAAGCCCAGCGATTAGTAGCTGGTTTTAGAAGGAAGTATGTAAATTCTCACCTGTTTGCCTTCTGAAAACTCCTTCGGCAGGTGGGACACGTGCAATGAATCTTAAGCTCAAACAACAGGAATTGCACTCAACTCTCAGGTGCCTGAATCATTCATTCACTCTTTATCATTGCAACTTATTTTTAAAATTCTGAGTCTTTAACCAAAATGTACTAAACATAATTTAAAATATTCAAGAATCTTTATTATTCTCATAATTTGATTTCACTCTACCCTTTCTGTCACAACCTCTGTACAAAGTTTACAAGCCATATCATAAGACATCTGGTGCTTTATTCCAAATATCTACCATTCATTCATCCTTTTTTTTTTTTGCATTTATTTGTCCAGTTAGCCCACTAAATATTTACTGAGCACAGTGACAGTTACAAGACCACTAACCTCATGGAGTTTATATGAGAGTGGAGGGAGATAGTGAAAAAACATGGAAACAAGGAAGAAAATTTCAACATATCCATTGAAACCTCGCCATACACTTACATTCTCCCAGGAATGTAATTTAAAAAAAATTATTAGTAAAATTTTGACATGCATGCAAGTAGTAGTGAATTTCTAGGTCATTTAAAGTGTATTTCCATTGTTAAATTTTCTAGAATTTATTGACAGCTCCAGTGAATAATCAGGTGTCTTTCATTTTTTGGTTATGATTTTTGAAAAAAATTCCCCCTGCCTCCTTCCCTATTAACTCCTCCCCTATTGCTTCTGGATCTGGAAAGTGAGGAAACAAGGTATCACATTGCAAGATTCCCTCAGACACTCCCTCCATTGTCCTAGAGAGAGCTGCTCCTGGCATGTTGATGGAATCCACTTGTGTGTGAAAATACTCTTGCTCCCCAGGAATGCCCTCCTTGGAACAGTGAGAGCCCATAAGGTAGAATGGATTTAATTTGCTCACCCGGCTATATTTAGGCAATTTCTTCCTTAGTGGTACCCAAATGAAGTCCTGTGAAAACAAGCCTCTGGAAATCACAGAGCCAGGTGATCATGCATTGAGGCAGTCAGGCCAGTCAAAACTGTGCTTGATGAATGAACAATTCGAGAGTTTCTTTATAAAAGTGACGGGTTTTTAAATGGCTACCATATGGGGGCAGGCAGGTGGCTGGCAAAGGTTTCTGTCCTGCTTTTGCTAGACAGGCTGCCCTCCAGCGTGCTGTCAATGAAGGGCACCGATACAAGTGATTCCTGAAGCCTCTTGCCAGGCTGTGTCTTGACAGGGGACACTCCTGCCTGAGCAGGCGGCAGGTGCTGGGCGGCACTGAGCCCTGAGCTCGCCCGCAGTTATGCTGTCAGCTTCTCACGGCTCTAATGCTTCATGACAACTGCCTACCTGGAGTGTGATAATGGCAGAAAACCTCTGCAAAATTGATGGGGGATTTCACACAGAAGAGTGGCTTCTCATGTTATGGGAGGCAGAACACCCTGGTTCTCTTTGCCATTGGGAGACAGAAGGTTAGGGTCAGGACCTGGGCAATGGTGTAGATTTGAAAATCCAAATTTGCAGTTGACTCGACCTCCTCCCTGGCTCTGCATGTCACATACATTTGTTTTCTCTTGAATGCATGAGCTTCTGCTGCTCTTAAAAAATGTAACCAAAAGATTATCTTTAAACTGGATTCTACATGACATTAAGCAACATAGAAAGTTGACAAGAAACATAATGAGTCAATGCTTCCACTGTAGATGAAATAGGATGAAATCCCACATTGTCTTTGGTTGCCTGGATCAAACTGAATGCTTTGTGTGAATTATACAGCTGATTAAAGCTTATTCAGAGGTCCATAGCCAACCATTTCGGCTATGCTGCTTACCATCCCCCCTCGGCACAGATTAAAAACACATTTTTATCCCAAACCTCTGTCATTGGCATTTGGCTCATCAAAATTATTAAAACTAAATTAAATTTGCTTAGTTTTATTTCCTGGACTTTAGGAATGAAAAAGATACAGCTAACTTAAGAGGCCAAGAAGAGCCTAAGTGGTAATAGAGAAGTAAAATATTGAGCCTTATCTACCAGAAACTCAAATGAAATAATGCATGGAAAGTTCTTATCAAGATGCCTCAATAAATGTTAGCTTTTGTAATTTTTATTCTAAAATTATGTAATTGATAGAACTTTTGACATTTCTGACATTGTTCAGACGCTGATCATAGTTTCTTTTCTTTTCATCTTTGTGACTATAGAGTTAGGAAGAGACAGCAAAATGGTCCATTTGTGTATACATCTCTGTTAGAATCTAGTGGAGCAACTGTGTGAATGTGTGGGGTGTGCTTAAAAATGGGCCCAACAGGAAACAGGCCTCTGTCATGTCTTGTGGGTATACTATTCTCTGAAACATGAAAAACTTCAGGCTACTTTTAATATCTACTTGATAGAAATACTTTGTTATTTTACCATAAGGTTGAAAGTGAATTATAATAAAAACAGATGCCTTGAGTAAACATTTTAAAGTAAAAAATTCCCACTTCTTTCCTCTCAATGGAAATTCTTGGCATTCCAGAACTATCTATGCCACAGTCCTTGTTATAGCATCTGTTAGAGAATCTTTTTCAAATAGGCAGCAGTGAGCCCATTTTGAAGGCAAAGGTATTTTAAAAAGATGAAAAAAATTCAATGATATCCTGGATATAAAAAATTCCCTATAGTGTTCACAGCTTTTATACTTATTTTATCTGATTTTATTTAACAAATGATTGTATAGCATTTATTATATGCCAGATACTATTCTAAGCACTTTTCAAATATTGATTCATTTCATCTTCACAAAGCTATATGGTAGGTAATATCATTAACTCCTTTTTTTCAGATGAGGAAACCAAGGAGATGAAAGAATAAGTAATGAATTCTGGAGTCTATGTTCTTAATCACCATACTTCCTCTATATTCAGTGTTGCAAGGCCAGCCATGATATATTTCAAAGAGTACAATGAACTTTGAGGCTAATTTTTCCCATATGAGTTTGGGTGTCTTTTAGTATGTCTTATTAAACTTCAGAGAAATTTTAATTTTACAGATTTTTTCTTAAAAATTAAAAATTATTCTTAATTGTTATTTTAATTTTGAGCATTTCAACTTTTTTGAATGTGAAAAGTATTTATTTAATATGAAAGGGGTTGTTTTATGCCTTGTCCACTCTCATCCTCTCAGATAATTTTAAAATTAAATAATTGAAAATGGTAGCTTCAATACATGCCCATAGCCTTCATCTACCTCTCGGCAAACCTTGCAGAATATACTCATGTTGTACGAAACAATCACCTGAGGTCTGGGATCCTTAAGAACTGCAGGACTTGGGGGGAGAAGAGTTGCTGGTACATAGGGCCAGTGTTTCCAGGGCCCCTGCCAGAGCCTAGGGAGGAGAAAGCAGATGCTGCTGCCGCTGGCTGAGGCTCTAGCTCTCAGTGGAGAGGTCCTAGCTGCCTGTGGGCACTTCATGACTAGCCTCCAAGAAAAGAAATGCCAGTCTCATCTCTCAAAGCTAGCTGGTCTAGCACTGCTCCAGGCCCCAGCAGCCTGAGCTGCATGACACTAAGGGACCCACTTAGTTTAGGAGCAAGCAAAGAAATCTCAATTACTTGAAGAAGAGAAATCGAGCTGCCATGTATGGGGAAGATCCAATAAAGGTAAAAGAGATTTTGAAAAACAAAAACCAAGAAAGAATTTAGAATGCTTTAGCAATATTTTAGGAAATGTTGAAAACAATAAAACAACAATTTCCAAATTAAAATAGTTTACTAGTAGAAGGGAGAGAAAAAGAATCCAAACACTGAAAAATGAAATAAATAATCTGTAAGATCAAGTGGGGGAACAGTTGCAAACACATATCAAAGAAATGAAGCAAAAGAAATGAAAATCACAAGTGAAAAGATGCAGTAAGAGACAAGGAACACAAATTCAAGAGCTCCAATAAGCAAACAATGACCATTACTAACTGAGAAAAAGGAAGAATAGAATTGAAGTAATAAATACAAGTGTGTGCACATATGTATACTTGCAACTGTGCATGCATGTGTATGTACATGTGTGTGAATAAATCTCTGAGCCAAGGAAACACTTGAATTTTTAGATTGAAAGGGCTCACCAAATCTTAGGAAGGATTAAAATTAAAAATGTTCTCAAGAAAACATACCTCCCCTGCATTTTTGTCTATTTTTGTACATTAAGGAGGAAGACTTTTTTTTGCTTTGCAAAGAAAAAATACAATTAGTTCCAGTGCTAAGCTTTTTTCATGAGGTGGGATTGCAACAATGAACAAGACAGACCCAGTATTTTCCTCAGAGTCCAATGGGGGAAACCAATAAGTATTAAAATGCTGTGTTAGACACACAATAATAGAAGGATCCCAGGCACCTGTGGCCACATAGGTGAAGACCACCTAATTCAGGCTAGAGGGAGTACAGTCTGCACCGAGACCTGGCAGAGGAGTGTGGGTTAGCCAGAAGGAAAGAAGAAAATATTCCAGGAGAGTCAAGGGAGAGCATGTTTGAAGAATTGGAAGGAATCTTGGTGGCAAGATCAGGGAAAGCAGTTGAACAGAGACAAAGTAGGGAGTTAAGCTGGGGCCAGATCAATGATTGTGTGCCTTCTCTCTTTTGGGCACCATTCTATAGGTACAACCCCATTTTTCAGATGAGGAAATTGAGGCAAAGAGAGGCTAACTAACTTGCCCAAGGTCACCCAGTTGCTTAAATGGTGGTGCCAGGCAGTCTGGCTTCATAGCCCATACCCTAAGAATGTTGACAAAGGAAAGATTTTATTTTTTAGTACTGCTTGACCTTAGGAACCGTATCTAGTGGTTTCAGACATAAGAGGATAGTCTTGGCTAAGCCACCCTCATGCAGCCCCACTGCAGTAGCTGACACACATGCCCTCCTGTTGCATCTGTAGACTTATCTGAGTGCTCTTAAACCATGGGTAAATGATCCCCAGGCTGTCTTTAAGATAATTAGAAACAAATGGAAAATAGTTCTCCTGTATTATCAATAGCATATCAGCAAAACTTGTGTCTTAAAATGTGCATTCAATTTCTAATATTAAAAAACGTAGTTAAAGCCATATGTTGGATATTATCACGCATCTTTGTGAAATTAGTAGGGGACCCATTTGAATAACCATTTTGTTTAGATCAAACTTACTGGAGGTTTTTTTTTTTTTTTTTTTTTTTTAAAGTCTTCCCCCTCCTTTGCCTCTGACCTCTGCAAATCTGAGCAAAACTCTGTGGTTGTATGTATATGAATATGTGAGCATGCATACATGGGTGTCTGTAATGGGGATAAAATGCAAAAAAACAGAGTTTTAGGTTTGGAAAATTGTTATTTAGAGAGATGGAGATAGGGTAGGAAAATCAGCAATTGTTCAAGGAGAATGTAAATTGCTGATAGTTAATATATGAAGGTCCCCAAAGGACTCTTCCTTTCCCTTTATTTTCAATTTTTCTTTTCTATCTTTTTTCGGTCTACAACTTTCGTGTGGGTTGGGGCAGTGGTGGTCTGCTTCGTCTAATCTTTCAGTTATTCTTCTGAAAGTCTAATCACCATATCACGTAGCTCTAGAAGGATGTCTTAAAAATGCCCAATCAATGCTTAGGAAACTTTAATCATTGTTGTTTTGCTAATTTCCCAATTTAAAGTCATCATAATTAGGTAAACTCTGAGTAGAATGGATTTCATGAGATGAGCAGTCCTCAAAAGATATGCCTTCGATATTTCCTTCTTGGTTTGGAAAATGAGAATCATAAAAAGTTCCGTTAGAACATTTGGGAATACAAAATGCCAAAACAACCATTTTGTACCAAGAGTGTATCCTGTACATGTTATGCAGCCAGGTATTCACAGGGGGTCTTATTGGGAAAAAAATGCACCCATATCATCAACCAGTATTTCAGAAGACAAGAGTCCTGTGGATTCCTGAAAATTCAAAAAAATTACATTTTCTAACAAATTAGTTGAATTTCCATAGAAGCCTACAAGCAAAGAAATAGCTTTTGGGGGAAAAAAAAAAGAATAAAAGCATGTTTCTGATCACTAAAACTGAAAGAGCTTTCTATAATATAGAGTTTAGTCAAGGTAAGAAAAACAAAAATCAGGAATAAACATGAAATCAGTTGATTTAGTCTGCCTTAAGTAAAATTGAATAACAACAAAAATCTCTTGATTGTAGGAGCTGAATCAGCAAATAGAAGAAAAATCCCCCAAAGAATCCACCCTATATTTAAACCCACTTGAGGTTTTTCACTCTGACAGACTAGTCACTAAGTATAGATGGTCCTCCCACTGTTGGTTTGTACAACTTTAAATTTGTCTCTTTCTTTGGTCTGGGCCCCAGGACATATTCTAGGTTCAGACTGTGTCACTTTGTGCTTTTTAATTGATGCTTCATCTATAACAAAGAGGCTAAAATTTTCCATGAGAAATTTTCCCACACAAAACCCTGTGGACAACCTACCTCCTTGCTTAATAGGAGAAAAATAAAAAAGCTATTGGGATAAAATGCCACTTCAGTTGGCAAATATGTGTGGGGTACCTACTTTGTGTAAGATACTCGGTTATGTGCATCAAGATAAACAAGTCATTGTCCTTACCTTTAAGGCTGTGTGTATTCTATTGAGGAACTAAGATAGGCTAATATTCCAATTCAAGACAAGCAGAATTAGAAAAGAAACAGGGCTATAAAGACAAAACACAAAGCATTGTTTGTGCACAAAGGAGGGAACAAGAGCAATTCCAGATGAGGGAATCATGGAAGTAACCTTTTCCTTACACCCTGAGGGATAGTGCGTTAGTCCGTTTGTGTTGTTATAAAGAAATGCCTGAGATTGGGTAATTTATAAAGGAAAGAGGTTTATTTTGGCTCACAGTTCTGTAGGCTGTACAAGAAGCATGGTGTTGGCATCTGCTTCAGGCGATGGTCTCAGGGAGATTCCAACGATGGTAGAAGGAGAAGGGGAAGCAGGCATGTTACATAGTAAGAGAGGGAGAGAGAGGGAGGGAGAAGGTCCCAGAATCTTTAAAACATGCAGATCTCTCACGTACTCATTATCATTCACTACTGCAGGGATGGCACTGAGCCATTTGTGAGGGATCTACCCCCATGACCCTAACACCTCCTACTGGGCCCCAGCTCCAACACTGGGATCACATTTTAATATGAGATTTGGGGGAAACAAAACATCCAAACCCTATTGGATGGAGAAGATTTTGAGAGGCAGGGTTGGAGGCTGGAAGTTTCTGAGGGAGGAGAGCACAGATAAAGACCCACGTGGAGGAGGAAGCTGTTGGGGGTGCACTGTCATGGGTGGGAGAGGCTGGCTGAGGAAGAGTGGGTTGGGGCTATTGGTTCAGAGCCTCACATGCCAAGCGAGAGGTAGCTTTAGTGGACAATTGAGAGCTGAGCCATAGAGAATGCAGGGCTAGAAAAGACTATTCCCCTTGGTTTAGAGAACAGCGTTGTCAAGAGAAGCACAGTATATAACAGTCAGAGTGTAATTTTAAAAATAATGTCATGTCTTCCAAAGGTAAATTAAAAGAATCAGATTCATAACACCAACCATCTTTTTTCTACCTGGTTTCTCCTCTCCTTGATTTCCTCATCTTCAAGCTGTCAGCACTTCCCATCACCACCTCTCTTCCCCATCCCTCCACCCCATTTGATGTGGATTTTATTCTCTCTTTCTTCACTTTCTTTTAGGCCTAGGTATCTCATGGAGGATGTGGCAATTTCTCTCCTGTGTCTCTTTCCTCTTCCCCAAGTCCCTCTGTCCTGTCAATCTCTGCTTGTTTTGTGGAGGAAATTTAATCTAGTGGTTGTTCTCTTAAGCTGTATTATGCTTTCAAGTCCAGAGAGCATAAATGAGGATGGAGATAATGACAATGGAGAAGAAGGGATATATTGAGAGCCCTTCAGTGGCAGAACAAACAATAGGACTTAGCAGCAGATAACACGTGTAAAGGAGCAGGAGCCAAAGACAGTATCAGGATTTTAAGAGTGGGTGAATGATTGGCAGGTGGGCAGAGAATACTGGGAGAGGGAGTTTTGAAAGAAGATGCTGATTTCAGTCTCGGTGGTTGACATATTAATTCTGAAGTTGATATGAATGAATATTACACATCATAGACTTTTGTGTGTCTGTTTTCTGTTGCTTAGAATATCAGAAACCAGGTAATTTATAAAGAAGCTTTTTTTTTTTAACAAAAATATGAAGGTGGAGAAGTCCAAGTTTGAGGGGCCACATCTGGTCAGAGCCTTCTTGCTGGTGGAGACTCTCTGCAGAGTCCTGAGGAGATGCAGGACATGGTGAGAGAGCTGAGCTTGCTAATGTGCTAGCTCAGATCTTTCTTCCCCTTCTTGTAAAGCCACCAGTTCCCCTCCCATGATAACTCATTAATCTATTAATCCGTGAATGGATTAATTCTTCATGAGGACAGAACCTTCATGACCCAATCACCTCTTATAACACACCCCCCATCAATACTGCCACATTGGGATTAAATTTTAACATGAGATTTAGAGAGGACAAACATTCAAGCCATAGCAACTTCCAAGGAGAGAGACTATTTTTCTAAGTAATGTTTTTCTATGTTCAGATAAAAATTTGAAAGGTAAATTTTCGCAATGAGACTGGGCATTTAGGATGGGCAAGATTTTGACAGGTGGCGTGATGAATAAAGATACTGTGAAATGTCAGACTAAGGTATTTTGGCTACAGGCAATGAGAAGTCATAGAAAAATTTTGAGCTAAGGTGTAACTTACACTTAGATACTTTTTAGATGAGATTTTTAAAATATAGGTCAGGAGGTTAAGAGACAGTTCAGTCTGGTTCAAGTCCCTTCTCTGATGCTTCATGACTATGTGATTTGGGCAAATATAGTGATTTGGTATCTCTTTGAGCTTCAGTTTTCCTATCTGTGAAATGAATATTAATAGTATACCTATCGCATTGCACTGTTTGAGGATTAAAAACTGTAAGCTGCATAAAGGTCTTAGCACGATGTCATAAAACTAGTTAAGAATGCTTTTTATTACTGAAAGTACAATCTTCAGTGATATAAATGTCTTTGAAGAATGGAAGAGTCAATAGGAGCAGGTGCCTAATTGAGTATGAATGAAAGGAAAGGGGTCACTGATGACAAGTTTTAAACTTGGGTTACTGGAAGTGAGGCCATAGAAGGACGGAAGTCAAAAGTGGGTACCAAGAATGACAATGAGGCTAGTTTTGCCATGAAGATGGTGTCCCCACCCTTTGGGCCAGTGATGGCAATGGAAGCTCCACCAACCTCCTCCAGCTGTTTTTAGAGTCACGCTTTTGGGGGTTAACACATATGCATAGCCAAATAGCTCTATTGGACTGTTTCCTGCCTGCAGAATTCCTGAAGTCAGACAGCCTCCCTTTGTCTTGTCTTGTGTCTGTACCCTTCAGTCCAAGCTGGCACTGTTTCTGCTGAGATGGTTGATTGGGTCTACAAGTCACATGCCTAATGTTTTAGCAAAGGGTGGTTCAGCTATACCCTTGGAGTTTTCTTCAGAATATACCCTTTCAATATGAGAGGGCTGGGCATTTTCCAGATCCTCAACTTCTAGATCCTTTTTGCTGCTTCAATTTATGTCTCCCCTCTTGTATTATACTATAAGCAGTGAGGAGACCCCATGCTGCACCTTCAACACTTTGCTTAGAAATCTCCTCAATGAAGTATCAAAGTTCATAGCTTACGGCTTCTCTCTTCTAATCAACAGAACACAATTTGGTCCAGTTCTTTATCACTTTATGAGAGGGATCACCTTTCCTCTAGTTTGCAGTAATGTATTCATCATTTCTGTCTGAGGCCTCACCAGGAAGCACCGGTAACATTCATATTCCCAGTAGCATTCTCCTTTAAGGCAATATAGGCTTTTCCTATCATGTACTTCAAAACCTTCCAGATTCTACCCATTACCGATTCCAAAGCCACTTTCACATTTTTTGGTATTTGTTACAGCAATGCATCATTTCCAGATACCAAATCTATATGAATTTGCTAGCACTGCTCTAACAAAGGATGATAAACTGGGTGGCTTAAGCAATAGAAATTTATTGTCTCCTAGTTTTGGAGGCTAGAAGTCTGAAATCAAGGTGTTGGCGGGGTTAGTTCCTTCTGAGGATCATGAAGGAAGGATCTGTTCCAGGCCCCACTCCTTGGCTTGTAGATGGCTATGTTCTCCTGGTGTTTTTTCACAGGGAATTTCCTCTATGGGTATACCTCTCTTTGTGTCCAAATGTCCCTTTTAAAATGATCTCATTTTAACTTTATGACCTCTGCAAGAGCCCTGTCTCCAAATAAGGTCACATTCTGAAGTACTGGGAGTTAGGACTCTAGTATCTTTTTTTGAGGGACACAATTCAGCACATAATAGTGTACAGGAGGATTTTACAACCAAAGTGTTCCCATGTGAGGTTTATAAATCAGCCCTGTACAGTTTTTGACATCTCTTGTCTGTTTTGATGGGAGCTTTCCAGTCCAGGAGAGAGCAAGCAAAGAGATAATATTATGCCTTTTGTGGATGATAGTAGCTTAACTTGGTGGTGGGGCCAATGAAATGGTAAAACTGATTCATTTTCCAGCCTCACCATATATGGGTCTTTTGGCTCCCAACAAAATGAGCTTCCTTTCATTTTAGTCTTTTCTCTGCCAGAGTAGAAGCCTTTCCTGCATGAAGCTCTTAATGACACACAGAATTTATATCCTTATTAGAGTTTAATCACAAGACTGTCTAGTGATCTACTTCAGATTCTTTCTCATGCAAGCAGCATTTTTTATGGCAATTTTAGAGTTTGTGTTGGATATGACGTAAATGTCGGAAATCACAAAATATACTTTGTATGGTAGAAGAGCAACTGAGTGCTGTATGATTTTTAAGAAGGCCCTAACCTACAGCAAATTGTTTTTGTGAAATTCCAATGTCTTTGCACCCCGTTGATAAATATTAGAATTATTAACTTCTAAAGCATTTTTAACATGTCATATTATATACTCAAGTTTTCTGCGTTACCAGTTTAGTTGTTTGTTTTTCCTTTTTTATACCCTCCTTCTTGTCCTCTTTCATTTGATATTTTTCTGTGATGTACTTCCTGTTCTGTGTAAAAATGGGGCACTTGATCAGAAATACTCAAATCTATGTGCACGCACACAGGAAAGAGCCTGCTTATTATCTATGAAATCTGGATCAGACGCTTCCTGATTGTCTGCAACATTTTGTCAGACTCTCTGTGAGTCCTGTCATCTGGCACAGATTCTTTCCCTCATGGAAGGCCTTCCCAAGCCCGTGTCTGGTTTGTCAGCTCCTATCTTCTGACTGACAGAGCCGGCTTACTCTGCGTCGATCGTCACCCCCTTCACCATGCCAAGGAAACAGATGGAATGAAAGAAATAGGAATCAATAAGATGAAAAAAGTTTAATTTCCTTGGTCTTCCCACAGTATGTCACCTTCATTCCAAAGCCAGAGTTTTTAGAGGGAGGAAATACAGCTCCTTTAAAGAAAACGAGAGGTTTATAAGCCTCTTGGTTGCTTTGGAGTTTGCTTTGCCACAGCTTGACTGTTTTCTTCTTTTCCTTTTTATTTCTTTTATAATTACAATGTTTATTCTGAGTATAATTTCCCCCTTCATTCACTTTGTTTTGACTGCATGTTAGTTATCAAAGATGAGAAATGTGGAAGAGCCAAAAATCTATGTGTGACTATGTCTAGGTTGTGAAGCATCGTGGAAAGAACACAGACTTTGCAGTCAAACAGTTGATGGTTCAAATCATGGCTCCATTATTTACGGGCTCTGTGATCTTCGGCAATTTGTTTAACTTCTTTGAGCCTCAGTTTTCTCATCTTTAGAAGTATCAATTTTATTGTGTTATTGTTAAGTTTTGAGGGGATGTGCATTGGAGCATCTTATATAAGCCTGATACTCTGCCAGTACCCTCCAATGGTAGCCATCATTACTATTTACCTGTGAACTTCTGAAACACAGAGACAGATGTACAAGACAATGACCGTTAATAGAAAACCATTAAAAAGGTTGACAGAAGGTCTGATACTTTTTCAATTGGAGTAGATAATATATTTTTTGGCACAAGCTATGAGACTGATAGTAAAGTTTTAGGCACATGCTAAAAGATGTTACAGCTTTTAATGGCCCATGGGATTTTGTATTTGGAGACAGTTATTTAACATGTTATTCGAATTATAACCATATAAACCTAAAGCTTCCAGTAGGATGTAAGAAAAAAAAATCTAAGCACATATATACAAACACCAGTTGATTGCCATTCTGGTTATTATATTATCTGCAAAGATATAATTAGTTTTGTTAGAACATTTGGTTCACCAATAATCCCTGAAATGATAGAGAGGACAAGGATGAGTTTCTATCAAAAATAAAAGGAAGGTGGATGCTAAAGTTGTAGGGAGAGATCTTAATCAGTAATATACAATTGCATTAGGGAAGAAGGTCTATAGTAAACTGGACTCAACTTGTATTTGTGTGAAGGGGACTGGGTGTTTTAACAGAAAAATGAGGGAATGGAAAGGAGGAGGATGAGCAGGGGTCTCCGTAGAGTCAGAGAAGGGAGAAATTAAAAAGGATTTGTTAGTATAAAGGCTGATTAGGCCAGCTACATCTGCTACCTGGAATTACTGAAGTTAGTATTCTATTCTCTCATGGAGCCTGTAAAACAGAACTCCTATCCTTCTACATTTTAAAGGACTGGTTTTTAGGTCTTTGAGAAAGGCACTCTAGAATGATAGATTAACATACATCTCAAAGCAACAGAGGAAAGATTTACAATTTCAAGCCCTTTTGAGTAAATACCCTAAGAAAGGCTGCTATATTTGAGTTTTGGCTAGAACAAGCAGTAAATTTTATGTTCTTTAAAGGGGGCAGGCACTTTAAAGGAGGGCTGGGATCATCTAGGGATACATCCTGGAGCTCTTAGAAACCATATCTGTGTTTGCTTAAGTCTTTAATGTTGGGGCAAAATATGGATGAAATAATTTGTGTTGAGAGTCTGTAGTTTCTATATGCCCAAGGTTAAGGCCTGGGCCTAGTTGAAAGAGGGTTCAGAGGAACCTGGCTAGAGTTTGGTCAAGGACAAAAATCTTCATCATTTCAAGGCAGAGCCAAAATGTTAATACACAAAAGCTGATGTAAATAAACATGTAATCATTTATTCATGCAGTGAATAATTTTACCTGTCAGTTATGTACCAGGCCTTGTTCTAGGCTCTGTGAAGTGTGATACTTGCCTTCACAAAGCTTATAGTCTAGAAAAACCAAACCAACCAACCAAACCAAAAACACCACACCATACTTTATAAATACAATTTGTTCTCTACATTTGTGAAAATATTTTAACATATGCCAAAGAGAACCACAAACTATTTCTTCTGCTTCTTCTTTTTTCTTCTTATTTTGGCAGGAAGTTAAAAAACTGGTAATATTAAGACTATCAGATTGAATACTCTCATAGTCTATTGATGGAAGCATACATTGGTATCAGTATTTCTTGGCTAGTATTTTGACAGAATATGGGAAGAGACTTAGACATATTCATACCTTTTAGTTCCCATTTCTGCTTCTAGAAATTATTCCTAAAGAAGCAGAGGTATAGTTATATGTCAAGACATTTATCCCAGTGTTAAAATAGTGAAAAACTAGAGTATAAATGCCCAATATAATTGATTATTAAGTAAAGTGTGTGTGTATGCCCTTATATATGTATATCTTATATACTTCACTTAATAATCAAATATATATGTGTAAGAGTCATGCATTGCTTAGCGAATGGGAAACATTCTGAGAAATACATCATTATGAGATTTGATCATTGTGTGAACACCACAGAGTGTACTTTCACAACCCTAGGTGGTGTAGCCTACTACACATCTAGGCTATATGATGTAGCCTGTTGTCCCTAGGCTACAATCTTGTACAGCATGGGACTATGCTAAATACTGTAGGCAAATATAACACAGTGGTAAGTATTTGTGTATCTAAACATAGAAAAACTACAGTAAAAATATTATAATCTTATGGGACCATCATCATATATGCAGTCTGTCATTGACCAAACATCTTATGTGGTATGACTATAAATATAGTTTGTGTGTGTATGTGTGGAATAGACATAACGGAAGAATCTTATTATCCTATATTGGAGGGCCCTGTAAGAAACAGCTTTTTGAATCTCATGGTCAAATCTACTGTAGATTGGTAGATGTCCTTCATTGCATTTTTATAAAGACTGTCTGAAAAAAATATAAGGAACATAGGAAGAGCTGTGCTTTGTTTGAGAAATTTGTTTCTTTGTTGCCCTTCCCCAATAGCCACTTAAGTAAATTGTGTAACTGAGCAATCTTACTGCTTTGTGTTAATTGCTAAAAGCATGATAGGCTGGTGGCAGGTATGAACATTGTCATCGTCTGCCTTTTGATTTTCAAAAAATTCGTTTTATTTTAGTCTCCTTTTCTATCCTTGTTATTTTATTTTAAATTCTCAAGAGTTTTCATTTATTTTGCTATAACTGTATTTCACTGTAAACCACTTTAAATCCTTTCTGGAACAATGTAGGGTATAAATAAATTATAGAGGATATGCCTGAAAATAAATTTAGCAAAAATTTATATAGGTTTCTGTGTGTGTGTGTGTGTGTGTGTGTGTGTGTGTGTGTGATGTTAAATTGCTTTTAGTTATCTTTAAATTTTTCCAAGTTATTTCTATAAGAAGCATGTGTTTTTCTAATCAGATGTTGTCATTGTAAAATTTTGTGAAATTCCTTCAAATATTGTTTCATAAATGAAACTCACCATCTACTCAAAGTGCTTTGTAAACTGTAAAATGTGATAAAAATAAAAGAGATTTTTATTTTTGTCACTAAAATTATTAGTTATATGTTTAGTGGACTGAATGTAAATTCATACAAATTTAGGCATATGCTTAACTTATATTCAGGCTTCGAGACTTGACACATGCATATTTTGAAGGAAGAGTGTAATTCCAATACCATTATCATTAAACAACTACTTTGTGTTCCTCAGACATTCAATATTGCATGGAATTAAAAGTAGAAGCAAACTAGATGTGGTAAAATACATTCTACATATACTTAAACTGCATCTGGGTGAACTCAGGTAGCTAGAAAGTCAGTCTGATAAACCAACAGGATTTTCTTTCTTTCTCCTTTTATTTAAAAAAAAAGTTGTTTCTCTAGATGAATACTTCAAGGACTTCAGAGTGCTTAAGACACATATCAGACTATTACCTGCCCTTTGTGATGTCCTTAGCATCACAAATTCTTCCTGCTGAGACCACTAATTAAAGGAAGCCATCCTGTGTAGGTAAACAGGGTCACTTGTCTCAATCCCTGGTAAAACTGCCGTCTCAAAGTTTCCTTTTCTCTCAAAAGCCTCTGTCTCACTCCAACATTCTGCTCTTTGAGTCTTTCTTTTGATGCCCTTTGGTCTCCACGTTGTATCTTGTGGCTATACTGTGAATAGCTATTCTTTGAACCTCTTCCTTAGCTGCTGATGGCTCAGCTGTGCACAATTTAGGGTTGTGCAGGATATTAAAGGGTGAACAGCATCTTTAGAGTGATTCGCGAACCTCATCATGAGTAACAATAAGTGTGTGAGGAGGGAGTTGGGAGTCGAGTACCACAGGAATCTTTACTGGGTGGCAGGTGTTAAGAGGCCTGAGGAGGTGGATGAGGATTTTTATTATTATCTTACTAGGCTTTATGTTGGGTGGTTGAGCTTCCATAGAAATGTTCACAATGCTCTTATTGCTTGAATCAAGGTTAAATAGACAAATGCATAGTAATGTCCCTGGCCTCTTAGTTAAAGCTCTCCTTAGGTTCTTTCTAACAACCAGCCACATAGAACAATATGATTTCTCTGGGTTTATAATGGTCAATAGCTATTGAATTCATGTAAGAATTTCGAATATGATATGGTCTGCCAAATATTTACAATATATGCTGAAAAGAAGGATTTACATATTTCTTCTGACCTTTAAATATATTTATGTGTATTTTTTCTTTATTTTTTATTTTTTAGGGGGCTTTGTGGCAAAAATTGGAAAGCCTGCTAAACAAATTTTAAAAGAGCTGTACACTATATATATATATATATATATATATATATATATATATATATACACATACACACACACACACACATATTTGGTAAAAATTAAAATAACATACGTAGTCTGTACTAAAATAGAACAATAGAAAAATACCAGTAAAAAACCCCAGAAAACTTGACTTGTATATAAAAAAGAAGAAAAAATTTTAAAACAACATCGGACTTTGCAAGATATCGATACTAATTTGTCAAATAGAGGATGTGAAAGAAGGAGCTCAAACTAACAATTAAAATGGGGAATAATGTGGCAAAATTGAAGGTTTTCTATTAAAAACCAAAACAGTTTAAAGAGGAAGATGCAATCATTCATAGGCTTCAATGAGCTTGTCACATTGCAGGCATTCCAGACATGTGTAAATCCATTCATTTAAATAAATTTGTTTGCTAGTACTGTTTGCTAGGCACCACATGAGGTGTGTGAGAATGCAAAGATGAATCAGACATACAACCTGTCTTAAGAAAGCTGTCAGGGCTGGCTGGGTGCTATGGCTCAGGCCTGTCATCCCAGCACTCTGGGAAGCTGAGGTGGGAGAACTGCTTGAGCCCAGGTGTTCAAGATCATCGTTAAGACCTCGTCTCTATGAAAATTAATACATAAATAAAATAAAGCAAGCTTTCCGCCTATTTTACTAAAAATATTAAAAATGTCATGAAAAATATGTGTTATAAAGTGAAAGAGGTGATGAGTTGCAGTAAGAGTTTCGTTCGGCAGAGGCAGCCGTGAGGGGTGACAGGACCTTGGAGTGGGTGGACAGAAGCAGTGGCGAAGAGGCCTGGGCTTGGATTCGACTCTATTACGTGGGCAATTTACTTATTTTTTCCATATCTTTGTCCTTTTATAAGGTGGGATAATAATAGTTCTTAGCTAGGGTTGTTACAATGATTAAAAGTATATATAAATGATTGGTATGTGTATGAGGAGAATGATAACACCCTACAGAAAATGAAATGACAAGATGTAAGGTGCCTGGGCCCCTGCATGATCCTGTGGAGCAAGCCTGCCATCCTAGCTCTGGACTACCTCCCTCCAGCCTGTTAGGTGAGGAGCATATTTCTATCTTAATTAAGCCACACCTCCCCCCCCCACAAAAGTTAATATAGATAAAATACTTGGAATTGTAAATAACAATTAGTGAGAGCTCAGTATGTGTTAGCCAACACTGTGATTTCTCCAGTGGTTGCATAGAAATGTGACACTTGTCACAAGACACTCCAAGAAGTGTAGTCTTTCTTTGGGTAGCCATGTGTACAACTAAAGTTATGGTTTTCTTACCAAAGAAGAGGAGAATAGATATTGGAGACAGCTAGTGGTGTGCGCCACTCAAGAAAACATCCTATTTAATTCAGCTAGTCTTCATGGCTCTTACTGGACATAGTGCTGGTTGTTTATATTTCTCCTCCAAATTTACACTCACACCTTTGCATAAGTTTTATGTGCTCTGCTAGGCAAAGAACGACATGGAGTTATTGCCCCTCTATCTCGGCACAATGTGTCTTAAGGTGTCTAATTATGTAGTCCATTTGTTTCCCTGACATCTAGTTCAGGGATCATAGAGGAAAAGGCAGTAAATGTATGTTGAATAATTTAATGAATTCTTGAAGCCTAATATTTTACCTTATTTATTTTGCAAATTCAAAATATGCTAGGAAGTCTTCCAGAATGTATTAGGAAAAAAAAGTGGACCACAGCTCATGGCTAAAATGAACTCATTTAATCTTTGCTAGCTGAAGTCCCGAGCAGCATGATCATCTAAGATTTTGGAAGCTTTAGATGCTAGAGCAGAATGGACAGTTTCTGAGTTAGCAGTCCTAGTACAGAAGAAGTTGGGTAGTTGTGATGATTAATAGAGTGTCAACTTGATTGGATTGAAGGATGCAAAGTATTAATCCTGGGTGTATCGGCGAGGGTATTGCCAAAGGAGATTAACATTTGAGTCAGTGGGCTGGGACAGGCAAACCCATCCTTAATCTGGTGGGCACCACCTAATCAGCTGCCAGCAAATATAAAGCAGGCAGAAAAATGTGAAAAGGTGAGACTGGCTTAGCCTCTCAGCCTACATCTTTCTCCTGTACTGGATGCTTCCTGCCTTCGAACATTGGATTCCAATCTTCAGTTTCGAGATTCAGACGGGCTCTCCTTGCTCCTCAAACTTGCAGACAGCTTATTGTGGGAATTTGTGATTGTGTAAGTTAATACTTCATAAACTCCCTTTTATGTATATATATCTATCCTATGAGTTCTGTCCCTGTAGAGAACCCTGACTAATACAGAGGTATTATGGTCTAAATCATGCCCCTTCAAAATTCACATGTTGAAATCCTAATCCCCAGTACCTCAGAACATGACTATTTAGAGATAGCACCTTTAAAGAGGGAATTAGGCTAAAATGAGGTCCTTAGAGTGGGCCCTAATATGACTGGTGTTCTTAAATATAAGAAAAGGAGACTAGGACAAAGATGTACAGAAGGAAGATCATGTTAAGACACAAGAAGACAGCTATGGATAAGCCAGAGAGTGCTCTCAGAAGAAACCAACTCTGCTAATCCCTTGATCTCAGACTTCTTGTTTCCAGAATTGTGAGGAAAGAAATTTCTGTTGTTTAAACCACCCAGCCTGTGGTACTTTGTTATGATGGCCCTAGAACATGAGTATAGGGGTTTTCTTAATGTAGCATGGTAACGCAGAGACCACACTGAAGATCATACCATGACAGGGTAAGACACACTCCAGGAGGATATTTGATCAAGTCCCCTGGTGTGCTGCGACTATTGCAGTCACTTCCTAACTGGTCTTCCTGTTTTCATTCTTTTTTTCTTTAAGTAACAGCTTCACTGAGATGCAATTCACATACTGTAAAATTTACCAAGTTAAAGTATAAAATTAATATTTTTTCATACATTCTCAGAGTTGTACAAAAATTGCTACAATTAACTTTAGGACATTCTCACCACCTCCCTCTCCAAATTCCATACCCATTAGCAGATTCCCCTTTCCTCCCAACTCTCTCAGTTCCCAAACCCCTAGACCCAATCAACTGCTAATCTACTTTCTGTAGCTATGGATATGCCTCTTCTAGACAGTTCATATAAATGAAATCATCTAATACGTTGTCTTTTGTGACTGGCCTACTTCCATGCTTAAGCCCCTTACATCCATACCATCCACACCACACGATGTGATTAATTTTAAGACTTCCTTGCTTAAATCACCTTAATATCTTCTCATGGGAGATCCATAGAATTCTCATAAAGGACCATAATCTAAAAACCTGTCAGCAATCTCTGCCCACCTCTGTGACCCCATTACTCATTATGCTGTGCCACACAGGGCTTAATGGAACACACCAAGAACATCCTGGTCTTAAGGCTTTCTGCATTAGCCATTCCATTGACTTGGGATGCTTCCCTGTCACTCCGGATCACCACAGGATTTATTCTTGCACACCTCTCAGCTCAAGTTTTACCTCTCCAGAAATGTCTTACCTGACTGCTCAATCTACAGTAACTTTGCACCTCTACTCGTGCCTCCACCAACAATCACAATCTCCTTACTTATTATGCTTAGATAATATTTAGGTCTATGAAGAAAATATTTTGCTTATTCATTAGTTATTGTCTGTTTTTGTCCCTATCCCTACATCATTCAAACGTGGGCTCTGTGCAAATAGGAATAGTGCCAGTCTTGATCAGGGCTCCGTATGTAGTGTATAAAAAGCAACGGTTACATAGTAGATGCTCAGTTTATGCAGTAAAAAGCCTATGATATCTTGCCCTACAAAAATGTGCGTTCGGATGCAGTATCATTGTGAACTGCTTTCCACTTAATCCCTGTGCTCAAATGGGAATGGTTCCCCAATAGATTCCTGTCCAAGTTTTTCAGGATTGAGCTGAGGAAACAGGCATTAACTAGAGCATTCTTGGAATGACTGAGACTGTCCTGCAAGGCTCAGTAAGCCAAAGAACCTAGAATTGTCATCAGTATTTAAGTTACAGCAGTAGTGCCAAACTGTAGTCAGGTCTAGAAGATTTGAATTGAGCAGCTAGCCAGCCAGTTGTGTAGAATCACTGGGGTAATTTTATTTACCTGATACTAGCTACATTATATGTGATTGTCATGTCATGGTGAGGTTTTGCTGTAGTTGTCTAATGGAAGGATGAATGAATGAATCAGGATATAGAGGATCAAAGTACTTCTAATTCATCATGTTCTGTAATGAAGATTGGCCGCAAGGGAGACTGTCATGTTTGAGAATTCTCTGGCAGGTGATCTTAAGACATAGACACAAGAGGAGAAAAAAATGAATAAAAAGCTAAATACCTAGATGAAAAAAATAAAAAAAGAATGATAAAAGAAAGAAAAATAGGAGGTATAGGACTAAAGATGGGAAAGGCTCTTTTAGCTTATGAGTGCTATCTTAAACAGCACCAAGTTTTGTAGTCTGTTTCAAGCCAAGAGAAGTTACAGTTTCAGTAAGGTTTCTTGTGTTCTAATGTCTCAGATATTTCTAAACATCCCACTATAAGCAACCATGGAACATTAACCACAGAGTGAATTGTTATAAGATTCTTGCAGTCTTTGGCTTTCAGTTACCTTTAAGAGTAGAGTACATTTAAAAATAAATAATCCATGAAGTCATCTAGAAAATAAGAAAACATGTGATTACCATGCATTTATTAGTGAGCCACAGATTCCTTGCTGTTTCAGGCCAGTATGACTATATGCAAGGAAGTCTTTTGTAATAATTCAGCTATAATAACATGCTTCATTTAGAATGTATTAGGAATGTGCTTCTCTTACTGCTGATTTAAAAAAGAAAGAATATATCAGGAAATTATCATTCATTTGAGTTTATTAGAAAATTTTGAATTAATTACACCCAATTGCAATTAAATTTCTCCAATTTATCATGCTATACCTTGCATGAGTAGTCAAAGAGGACATAGTATACAAAGTATATAACACAAGGATAGTTTGAGTAATATAGTGGAAAGACTATATCACAAGATTGGAAACATCCTGGGATCAAGATCAAATTCTAATGATTTGCACAGCTATGGGACCTTGTGGTGTAACACATGGTCTGATTTCTGCTTGTCCTGCATTATGTGTTAGAAATGGTTTGTGAAGGAATTCATCAATTTTGTAGCTTGCTTTATTTAGGCTCTGCACGGAGCATCTATACTGTGTGATTGTTCACTTCGTTTATCTTGTGCAGCTGTTTGCTAAAGAAACATAAGGAGGAGTTTTGAAAACAATTAATTTTTAAAAGAGATTGGGGGTTAGGAATCTTTGGAGATGTTCGTTAATCTTCTCATTTGAATTTAAAGCAGCTTTGAACAGCTAGTTCATTGTTAAGCGTTGTGATTATGAATGGGGTACCTCTGTGTGAAACTACTAAGTTCTTCTTACGAGACCTTCCAAGCAGAAAATAACCTTTTCATTTCCTGTCCTTTACCTCCCAGAACGGGGGAGGGGATTTGCGAGTAAACCCAGCTTCATGAAAACCCAAGAATATATGGTTTAATTGATTCTTTGAATTGACCAAATCTAACTACAGGGGGAAGAGCGATCTCTTGATCAAATCATCTAGAGTTCAGATTGCTTTTCTAGAAATTTAAGTGATCTGGTCATATCCCTTTGTTTTAATCTTCAACAGTATTTCATAAGGAAAACATAAAATATAAACAAATATATATAGAACAAACAAAGAAATGATAATATTGATGGAAAGATTAGAAATGCCATTGTTTAATTGATCCTTTTATCACATTCTTTGAGTATACCTGCATCATCTAATTCTCCTGAAATTCGTTTTTGGAGGTACTTTCTCTTAATGCTCTTTCTTCTGAGTCTTAACTGTTTATATTATATTGCAATTTATATTTCATCATCTTTTAACTTTATATGTTCATTGAAACTGTAGGGAAAGAGCTGAATAAGTATAGTAAATTCTTCTTCTTCTTTTTTTTTTTTTTTTTTTTTTTGGTAAACTTGATAGATTTGGCCCAAGTTACCAGAACTTATAAACATGGCAAAAATGGTCCTTTTAGTGGCCACTCAAAGAAACGTTAGCTTTTTGCTATTTTATGAGGTATAACATGCACTATAAATGCATAGATATTAATGATAGAGTTTAAAGACTTTGATGAATGTGTACCCATATAGTAATCAACTCAATTAAGATTTAGAACATTTCCATCACCCCAGCAGGCTCCCTTGTGATTCTTTACCATCACTCTTCCATTCTCCCTTCCAAACACCCCATACAACTACTGTTCTGATTTCTGTCATCAGATTTTTGTTTTGCCTCTTCTGGAACTTTAGATAAATGGAATCATACTTTTTGTTTGGCTTCTTTCTTTCAACATGATTTTAAGATTCATCCCCATGTTGCCTGTGTCAGTGATTTGTTTCTTCTTATTGCATGAGTATATTAGTTTTTTAACCTTTTGCTTGTTCATAGGCATTTGGGCTATTTCCAGTTTGGCCTATTATAAATAAAGTTGCTATAAACATTTCTTTCTTTTTTGCGGGGGTGGGGTGGGGGGAAGAAATTCTTGCTTAGAACTTTCCCACTACTAACTTTTTTTTTTTTTTAAGTAGACACGAGGTTCCACCATTTTGCCCAGGCTAGTCTCAAACTCCTGAGCTCAGGTGATCTGCCTGCTTCGGCCTCCCAGATTGCTGGGATTACAGGTGTGAGCCACTGTTTCCAGCTCCGCCACTACTTAACTCTTCTTGAGCAACATTTACGAAATCATTTCTTCATTTATTTAACATATACTCTGCAAACCCCTTCAGGCCAAGCTTGCTGGTAAAAACTAGAAACACAGACTTAAGAAGGCACAGATGCTGCCCCAAGGAGCAGCATCTATTAGACAAGAAAATAGTGTATAGCCAAAGTATGGCACATTCCTTTGGAAAGGTAAGAAATGTACGGATAAAGTGTCGTGGGAGGTGAAAGGGGGGTAGAAAAGTGGAGGAGGTCACTATAAACATTTCTGTACAAACTTTTGTAGAAATAAGTTTTCACTTCTTTAGGCTAAATAGCTGGAATTGGAATGGTTGGGTCACTGGGTTATATATGTTTACCTTTATAAAAATTACCAAATACTTTTCCAAAGTGACAATACCATTTTATACTTCTACCTGCAACATATGAGAGTATCAGTTGTTTTACAACTTAACTAATACTTGGTAGCATAAATCTTTTAATTTTAGCCATTGTGGCAAGTAGGCAGGAATAGTTTATTGTAGTTTTAATTTGTATTTTCCTGGTAACTTATAATGTTGAAAACATTTTATGTACATATTGGTCATTTTTATATCTTCTTTTATGAAGTGTCTTTATTATTTTTATTTGGTTGTCTGTTTTATCACTGGGCTATACAAATTTTATAAATTTTCTGGATACAATCCTTCACACACATAGGTATTATGTACCCTTTCACCCTGTCTGTGGCTAGCTTATTCATTTTACTAGTGATATCTTTTGATGAGCTGTTTTGAATTTTGATGAAGTCCCATTTTTCAAAATTTTCTCTGGTTCATTCTGTCTTGTGTAAAAGTTTTTTGTCTACCTTAAGTTTGTGAAAATATACGGCAATTTCTTTGATAGAGCCATCATAGTTTTATCTTTAATGTTACATCAATGATTCATCTCAAAATAATTTGTATGTAGAGTTTGAAGTAGGAGTCAAGGGTCAGTTTTATTCCTATATGGATACGCATTTGTTTCAGTACCATTTTTGAAAAAGACTTTCCTTTGGTCACCAAATACATTGTTTAGGCACATATGTGAAAGCCAGTTTACCATATGATGGTGGTCTCTTTAAGGACTCTGTTATATATTTGTCTATTCTTATGTCATTGCAACACTTATTTGATATTGTAGCTTTAGATTAAATCTTGAAATTAGGTAGTGTAAGTCCTCCAACTTTATTCTACTTTTTCTAGACTCTGGCTATCCTAGCTCTTTTCATTCATACATTACTTTTGAAAATTAGCTCATCACTTTCTACAAAAAGCTTGTTAGAATTTTGATTGGGATTACATGAATCTGAAGATCAGTTTGGTTAGAAGTTACATCTTAATACTGTTTATCTCAATCAGTGAACATGGGTCATCTTACTATTTATTTGAATCTTCATTAATTTCTCTCAACATTGTTTAGTAGTTTTCGGTGTAAATGTCTTGAACAGCTTATATTCAACTTATTCTTAGGTATTTTAAGCTTTTTGATACTGTGATAGATGGCCCTTTTGAATTTTGTCTTTCATTTGTTTGTTGTTAGTATACAGAAATACAATGTTTTTTATTGTCCTTGTATCCTGCAAATATGCTCAATTTTCTTACTAGATTTAATAGATTATTTTGGGTTACTTAGGAATTTTTATGTACACAATTATATTGCGTGCAGATAGGGACAATTTTATTTCTTCCATTCTAGCGTTTATGCATTTCATTTCTTTCTCTTACCTTATTGCATTGCCAAGGAGCTCTGGTACAATGTTTAATAAAAGCAGTGAGAGCAAATATGATTACTTTGTTACTAATCTTAGAAGGGTGAAAGCATTCAGTCTTTAATCATGAAGTATAATGTTAGTTATAGGTTTTTCATAGATGCCTTTATTAGATTGAGGAAATTTCTTTTGTTACTGGGAGTTTTTCCTTTTGTTTGCTGAGAGTTTTAATCATGAATGGGTGTCAAAACTTGCATTAGCTTTTCTACATCTATTTTGATGTTTATTGATTTTTTTGAATGTTGAACCAACCTTATATTCTTGGATTAAATCCCACTGGGAAGGATATATATATATATATATATATATATGTATATGTATATACAGTAATAGAAGTAGATATATATAAGTAGTAGTAATATATATATAAGTAGTAATATATATATATCTACTTCTATTACTGTATATACATACACTAACATATAGAAGTAGATATATATTACTATATATACATATGCCAATATATAGTAATACATGGCAATATAAATAGTAATATACAGTAATATAAATAGGATAAATAGGAAGGATATAAACATATATATTAGTATATGTATATACAGTAATAGAAGTAGATATATATAAGTAGTAGTAATATATATAAGTAGTAATATATATATCTACTTCTATATAATAGAAGTATATATAAGTAGTAATATATATATGTAGTAATATATATATCTACTTCTATTACTGTATATACATATACTAATATATATAAGTAGATGTATATTACTATATATACATATACTAATATATAGTAATACATAGCAATATAATATAAATAGTAATATACAGTAATATAAATAGATATATATATTAGTGTATGTATATTTAGTAATATAAATAGATATATAACCATATATACCTATATATAGTAGACATATACATCTATATAAATAGTCAATACATATCTGTACCTATATATATAATAGATATATGTACACCTATATATAATATATAGGTCTATATATAAAATATATAGGTATATATAATGTATATTATATATAGATGTATAGTAATATATATTTATATTATAAATATAAATATCTATAAAATAAATATATTATACAAAATAGATATATATCTATAGTATACAGCAATATAAATAATAGTAATTTGTAATACAGTAAAATAGTAATAGTATAAATAGTAATATGTGGTACTATAAACAGATATATATTAATACATAGATATGTTAATATATATTTATATTATATATACATATACTCATATATCTCTAATATATATATTTACTAATAATATTAGCAAATCAAGTATATCTAAAAGTTTTATTATATTTAAAACTATTTTTTACATCAACATTTGCGGGAAATATTGGTCTGTAATATTTTTTTAGCAATGATTCTTGTCTAGTTTTGATATAAGAATTATGATAGCCTCATAAAATTAGTTGAGAACTGGTCCTACTTCCTTTCATTTCTTAAAGAGCTTGTGTAACACTAGTATTATTTCTTTAAGTTCTGGGGTACATGTGCAGATCGTGCAGGATTCTTACATAGGTATATGCATGCCATGGTGGTTTGCTGCCGCCATCCGCCTCGTCCCATTACCTACATTAGGTATTTCTCCTAATGTTATCCCCCGCAATCTCCCTACCCCGCTATCCCTCCCCTAGCCTCCTATTGCCCAACACATCCCAGTGTATGATGTTCCCCTCATAGGAAGGTTTTTAATAATGAGTTTTGTTTTTATATTACATAGAGAACTATTCCGATTTTCTATTTTCTTGTAGCACTTTTGAACAAAAATTTTTGCCTTTTAAAAATTCACTTTATCTAGATTGGTGAATTTACTAGCATAAAGTTGTTTAGAATGTTTTTTTAAAAATCTTTTTAGTAACTGGAAGACCTTTTTTATTTCTAATATTTATTTTATATCTTTTTTCCCCACAATCAGAGAATCAAGCTAGAGGTTTACCTTGCTTGGAATTTTTTCAGTTATTTGGTTCTGTAGGCTGATATTTTTCATGAATCAACTTTGGAAAAAGTTTAGCTATCAGTTCTTCATTTTTTTCATCTCCATTCTCTCTCTCATGTCTCCTTTTCTGACTACAATCACATATATTAGATGCTTTTTTTTTTTTTTTTTTTGATACGGAGTTTCGCTCTTGTTACCCAGGCTGGAGTGCAATGGCGCGATCTCGGCTCACCGCAGTCTCCGTCTCCTGGGTTCAGGCAATTCTCCTGCCTCAGCCTCCTGAGTAGCTGAGATTACAGGCACATGCCACCATGCCCAGCTAATTTTTTGTATTTTTAGTAGAGACGGGGTTTCACCATGTTGACCAGGATGGTCTCGATCTCTCGACCTCGTGATCCACCCGCCTCGGCCTCCCAAAGTGCTGGGATTACAGGCTTGAGCCACCGCGCCCGGCATATTAAATGCTTTTGATGCAGTGTTCAACTTTTTCTAATTTTCTTTTCTTTCTGTGCTTTGTAAGTTTACTGATGTAGTCTTTCATTCTGTTC
Source organism: Saimiri boliviensis (assembly GCF_048565385.1). Taxonomy (NCBI): domain Eukaryota; kingdom Metazoa; phylum Chordata; class Mammalia; order Primates; family Cebidae; genus Saimiri; species Saimiri boliviensis. The sequence goes on from NC_133453.1 coordinate 41,874,114, forward strand.
AATCAGCTATTAATCTCATGTAACAGTATTGTATTTAATATACTATATTTTTCAGTTATATTATTTGTATTTTTTGTAACTTTTTCAAATTGCTTCTAAAATTTTCCACAGTTTTACCCATTATATAGTATGCCCTATACACTGTAACATATTAATCATAGTTATTTTAACTTTCTTGTCTATTTGTTGGTAAATTTTTTAAACTGACTTTTCCTTTGACTATAGGTCGTATTTTCCTATATGGTAATTTTTATTATATTTTGGATATTCTGGGGCAATGTATAGTTGAGATGTCAGATTTGCTATTTTTCTCCAAAGAATGTTAATCTATATCTAGTATTCAGCTAAATTATTGGCAGGTTATTTCAATAAGTGGCGGCTTGGTTTCTCTTTTTGGGGGTAGGTCTATTTTTTTTATTTTCCTTAGTCCTAGAGGGAATTCCTTAGTTTTTGGAAGTGGTTTTTACTCTGAGGCATAGATCTTCCTGGATTTCAACAGGAAGACCAAGCTGTTTACCAAGACCCTCTGACTTAAAAGGTTATGCATCCAAATTTCTCTCTCCCCTGTGCTGAGCAGCATCTGAAAATTCTGATTACATCTTTCAGACTTCCAGATATTTTTTTCCCCTTGAACTCTTTGGAGTTTCAACTGTGCACAGCATAGGGATATTTCAGGATTTGGAGGTAATTTACTTGCAATTTTAGAGATTATCATTTTTATTCCTTGTTTCTAAAATATCTCCCTGGTTTTATAACTTTTCCAGAAGTACCATTCACCCTTTTCAGACTTTTTATACCTAAAAGACTGTACCTTTCTTCTTTATTTCTAGATACCATGTGCAGTGTAGACCTGAGGACCTCAGATGATAAGCTTATTAATCATATATTTCATTTAATATGGTTCCATTTCTTCAAGGGTCATATCACCTTCAATTTCTACCTTCTTTTGGCCACTCCCTATTACCTTCAAAATTTAAAAAATATTTTGTCCAAAGTTTACAATTGTTATCTGTAAAAGGACTAGTGCTATATAAGCTACCAAAACCGAAACTCCAAAGAAGTATTTTGTTTGTTTGCCCTTGGTAATTTATCTATATCTATAGTTAATTGCAACCATATATCACTTCCTGATGAGAAATGTGTCATTAGGTGATTTAGTCATTGTGTGAACATCATAGAATGTACTTACACAAACCTAGATGGGGTAGCATACTAAACACCTAGGCTACTGTGATGTAGCCTGTTGCTCCCAGCTACAAACCTGTTGATACACTGAATATTCTAGGCAATTGTAACACAATGGTAAGTTTTTGTGTATCTAAACATTGTTAAACATAAAAAGGTACAACAAAAATATGGCTTAAAAGATTAAAATAGTACATCTGTAGGGTACATACCATGAATGGAGCTTTCAGGACTAAAAGTTGATCTGGGTGAGTCAGTGAGTGAGTGGTCAGTGAATATGAAGGCCTAGGACATTACTGTGCACTACTGGAGACTTTATAAACACTGTACACTTAGGTTACACTAAGTTTACAGAATTTTTTTTCTTCAGTAATAAATAGCTCACCATAACTTTTTGACTTTGTATTTAAGCTTTTTAAACTTTTTGACATTTTGTAATAACACTTAGTTTAAAATACAAACACATTGTACAGCTATACAAAAATATTTTCTTTCTTTATATCCATATTCTATAAATTTTTCTATTTTTCTATTTTTATTTTTCACTTTTAAAACTTTTGTATTAAACACACACACACGCACACACACACACACACACACACGCACACACGTTAGCCTAGGCCTACAGAGAGTCAACATAATCGAGATCACTGTCTTCCACCACTGCATCCCCATTTCAGGTGCAATAACCTGCGTGCAACTGTCATCTCCTGTGATTGCAATGATTTCATCTGGAATGCCTCCTGAAAGACCTTCATGAGGCTGTTTTACAGTTAACTTTTTTTTTTTTTAAGTATAAGGAGTATACTCATTTTAAAAAATTTTATTTTTATTTCAATAGCTTTTGGGGTACAGGTTGGGTTTTGGCTACATGGATAAGTTCTTTAGTGGTGATTTCTGAGATTTTGGTGCACCTTTCACCTGAGCAGTGCACATGCAATGTGTCTTCTTTTTATCCCTTACTCTTCTGTCATCCTTATTCCCCTCAGTTCCAAAAGTCCATTATATCATATGGAAATACATCTTTGCATCCTCATAGCTTAGCTCCCACTTTTACCTGAGAACATATGATATTTGTTTTTCCATTCCTGAGTTACTTCACTCAGAATAATGGCTTCTAGCTCCACCCAAGTTGCTGCAAAAGACATTTAATTGCTTTTTATGGCTGAATAGTATTCCATAGTGAATATATACCACATTTTCTTTATCCACTACTTGGTGGATGGGCGCTTAGGTTGGTTCCATATCCTTACAACTGCAAATTGTGATGCTATAAACATGTGCGTGCATATTTCTTTTTCATATGATGACTTTTCCTTTGGGTAGGTGCCCAGTGGTGGAACTGATAGATGGAATGGTAGTTCTACTTGTAGTTCTTTAAGGAATCTCCATATTATTTCCAATAGTGGTTTTACTAGTGGAGTATACTATAAAATAAAGATTAAAAGTATAGTATAGTAAATACATAAACCAGTAACATAGTCATTTATTATCAAGTATTATGTACTGTACGTAATTATATATGCTAGACTTTAATATGACTAGAGCACAGTGGGTTTGTTTACACCAGCATCACCACAAACATGTGAGTAATGCACTAGGCTACGAGATTACCATGGCTAAGACATCACTAGGTGATAGGAATTTTTCAACTCCATAATAATTTTACAGGGACCACCACTGTATGTGTGGTACATTGTCGACTGAAATGTCATTATGTGGCACATGACTGTGTTTATATTTATATTTAACCAACTGTCCTTTAATAAATTCCAGGGAACGTGAATAAACTCTTTATCATGACACCATAAAGAGTACATCCTTATTTGTCCTTGCAGATTTAGATTTTTTATTAAGATTATGATAAAATGTCTCTCTTGGTTTTATCTAAAGCTGAGTTTATCATTTCTTTCCAGAACATGATTTTTCTCTAATGTTTTTTATTTCACTAATTAGTACCCAGTTACTTAACTCAGAAACCAGAGATTCATCCTAATATTTTCTCCGTTCTTTAATCCTGATATCCAAGAGGAAGAACTTAGAGCACAGGCTCTGCTTGGCTTTCATCCCTGCTCCTTCTACTACTAGTCGCATGGTCTTATATTAACTCACATAAAATGCTTAGATTAATTCCTGGCATGCAATACTTGCTAAATAAATGCCCTATTTATTACCATCAATAAAAAATAAATTAATAAGTCAGCCATTAGTCAATCATTACTTACCACCATTTGAATCTTTCCATTTCTTTGCTACCTCCCAGTCTAAATCCCTACTCCCACCTGAATTGCTGTAACAACCACTGAATTATTCTTCATTTTTACTCCCCAGCTCCAATTCATTCCCCATCCTACTGCCAGACTGAATTTTTCAAAATGAACTTATGTCACTCTTCTATGTAATACCCTTCTGTGGCTTCTATTTGCTTTTGGTATAAATTTCCATGTAAATCCTTACCATGTAATCCTTACCATATGTAACAGTGTCATATAGCCTCTGTTTTCCTAATGGGCCTTGTATTGCAACCATATTCTCTCTTGTTTATGCACTCCACCCACATTGTTGTTGTTTTCTTTCTTTTTTAAAATAATTGCCCTACAACTCCCCCATTTCTTATTCATTTTAAGACACTTGTACTCTGCCTCTCTCAAGTTTCAGTGTCATTGTTTCCTCATCAGAATAAGCCATTTCTAACTCTTCATTTGAATATAACCTGGTTCAACTAATCTAAAACTTGTGTTTTGAGAAGGTTAATAAAATTGATTTCTTTAACCAGACTGACCAAATAAAAAGAGAAAATATGCAAATCATTAATACAGAAATGAAAGACCGTGAAGTCAGTCAAGGGATAATAATGAAATTTTATAAGAGACTTTATGGCAATACATTTGACAAATTGGATGAAATGAACAAATTTCTTTACAAATGCTCTCTCTTTTTTGATTAACCTTCTTAAAAATTTTTTTTATTTCCATGGTTTTTTGGGGAACAGGTGGTTTTTAATTACGTGAGTAAGTTCTTTAGTGGTGATTTGTGAGATTTTGGTGCACCCATCACACAAGCAGTGCACGCTGAACCCAATTTGTAGTTTTTTATCCCTCACCCACTTCTCCCCCTTTCTCCTGTCCTCAAAGTCCATTGACACAGACCCAAATTCTGAAGCCTTACTCAAGAAAAAATAGACAACATGTATAGTCCTATATCTATTTTAAAAATCAAGTTCATAGTAAAACTTTTTCAACAAAGAATTCTCCCAACCCAGATGGTGCCACTGGTGAATTCTGTCAAATATTTAAATAAGTAATACTATTCTTTCACCAGCTTTTCCATAAAATAAAAGAGGTAAGAATACTTTCCAACTCCTCCTATGAGGTTTGCATAGTTTCAGGAAGGAAAAGTGCTATAATTATTATCTTTATTCTTCCACATGTAATGTGTGAATTTTTTTCTGACTGCCTTCAGGATTTTCACTTTATCTTTGTTTTTCAGCTGTTTGAATATGATGTGTCCAAGTGAAGCATTTTTAAGTGGTGGTAGGGTGGTGATTCTGAGTTTCTTGAGTGTTCTCTGAGTTTCTTGAATCTGTAGTTTGATTTTAAAAAAAATTTTATTTTTGGAAAATGTTGGCCATTATTTCTTCAAATATTTCTTATTCCCTATTCTTTCTTGTGTATACTGGAATTCCAGTCACACATGTGTTAGACCTCTTGATATTGTTTCATAGCTCTTAGATGCTCTGCCCCATGTTTAAAATTACTTTTTCCTTTAACATTTCAGATTGGGTAATTTCTATTCACTCATATTTAAGTTCATAAATTTTTTTCCTCCATGGGCTTGGTAGTGCTGAATCAACTGAGGAACCTGTCAGAGTAATTCTTTATCACTTATGATTTTTCATTGTTGCATTTTCATTGGGTCTTTCTTTTAGTTTTTATCACTCTGCCAAAATTTTCCATTTGTCCATGCATGTTGTCCACATTTTCTACTAGAATCTTTAATGCAGTAATTTCAGTTATTTTAAATTCTCTGATTGTTTCAACAATTGTGTCATATCCCCTTTGCCTCTTAACAGTGTTTTTTTTTTAATGGTCTTATAATTTTTGTTTGATTGAAACCAGGCATTGTGTATAGGACAATAGAGACTATGGCAAATTGTATTTATGCCTGAGTAATGGGCATGCCTTTCTATTGTGGTGGAGTGCATTAAGTCAGTGTAGTCAGAAGTTGAAATAGGTTTGTTTGTTTATTTTGCTGTGATTACCTTCATTGCACTGCAGTTTTCAAATTTCCTCTAGGGCTATCTTGTAGTTATGTTGAGGGTTGAATCTTAAGGGTATTTCTCGATGATTATGTTCTGCCTCAACCTTTGGTCTTCTCTAGGAGCCGATATCTTCAAGTAGACTTTCTCTCTGTCCTTGTCCCTCCTTCAGTGGGAGACCACTTTTACTTGATACTTAATGCTAGCTAGCTTGGTGTTGGAGCTGGAGGCAAAGGGGCATTTCCCATTGTCCTTTTTTGAGTCCCAGTCTTAGGCAGGCCCTGTGATCCTGGGTCTCAAGATTGGAACTTTCCAGATGATCCTGTCCTCTTTCATATGATATCTATATTCTGCCTTATACCTCCGGTAGATCTTGTGGGGAAAAAGTTTTCTGCCTCTCCCACAGTCGTAAGAGATCTTGAATGGTCAGAGGCCAGGATGGTTTCTTCCTCCTTTCCCAGTGGGACAGGTTTTTGGTTTTGGTTTCCTGTCTGCTTCTCCTAGCAGCAGTTGGGCTCTATCTGTGCCCTGCCTTTCCCCCAGGCTCTTAAGGCATTTATTCGGTAAGAGACATAGGGGGAAAGGATCAAGATGGGGCTTTTTGCCTCTCTTGCAGTGGAGGCACCTGCCCCCACTCCCACCCCCAAGCACAAAGGCCAAGGGAAGTTTTCTGTGGCCTCCTGCCCTGCCCCTTTGGCATTATACTCTGTCATTAGTACATGGCGATGGTTGTGGAGAAAAGCCTGTGAAGTGATACAAACACCCTTTATGTCTGTGGCTCTCAGGGACTTCTATACTTTCCAGTAAGTTCACATTGAGCCTTTAGTAATTCATCAAAAAGTTTAAGCTGAAATCTTCTTATCCCTTTGTGTGGCACCCTATTTTCCTCCCACACTCAACTTCATATGGCCAGTGCTTATGTCTTTGACTCTCCTCAGAGGCACCTGTCTTTTTAAACTTTGAGGCTGGTTTGTTACCTTGAGAACTTAGCTCTCTTATGTTCAAGAAAAGTTAAATGATTATTCTGAAAGATTTAAAAAGGGCAGCTGTAGCCTTCCTCATCAATCTATTTTTTAGATATTATGTAATGAAAAGAACATGTTTTTATGTCCATAGAACTTTCAGGTTTTCTTATTTTCCCAAATTATTTCCATTTACTTTCTTATTTTTCTCTTTGATTCTTTTTCATTATTTTCCACATTTCTCCTCCCACCAAAAGTCCTTGGCTTGTCCTTTTATTTCCTAGCCCTTTCATCTGTGTACTTTTCTTAACACCAGTGGCTCTTTTCTTTGAGTCTATGCCTTTGTCATTATTCTTTTTCAATTTTTTTTTTTAAATACTCCTCCTGTCTTTTACTTTTTTCTCATGTGTTGTGTCTCTCCTTTTGTTAGTGACTTAGAAAGGGAACTTAAGATTTCCCTAATAGATATTTAAGATCGTATTTTAATGTTTAATGTAAACTATATCTAATTATCAGACATATCAGAGTGCCTGATGTGTCTCTAGAAAACTTGCATGAACTTTAAATGTTTCCAAATACCTTCCATCTGTTTTGAGCCCTGCTGCATTTGTTGGGTTGTATTTCCAGAGCACTGCTAGGCTTCTGAACTTGGAATTTCAATTGTACATCAAGTCTCTTATGTCCAAAATGATGACCTTATTCTAAGTTTGTACCATCATTCTAGTCACCATGTTAGAATCTTCATGGTCATTATCATCTCTTCACTCACATTCCTTATCGCAGCAATTCTATCTTTTACAATTCCTTTGAATCTGCCTATTCTGCTGTTACTTCACTCCCCAAGTGTATTAGTCCATTTTCACGCTACTTATAAAGACATATTTGACAGTGGGTAATTTATAAAGAAAAAGAGGTTTAATGGACTCAGTTCCACATGGCTGGGGAGGCTTCACAATCATGGTGGAAGCAAAGGCACATCTTACATGGCAGCAGGCAAGAGAGAATGAGAACCAAGGCAAAAGGATTTCTGCTTATAAAACCATCAGATCTCATGAGACCTATCATTACCATGAGAACAGTATGAGAGAAATGGCCCCTGTGATTCAATTATCTCCCACCAGGTCCCTCCCACAACTCATGGGAATTATGGGAGCTACAATTCAAGATGTGATTTGGGTGGGGACACAGCCAAACCATATCACTAAATTAATTATTTCTTGTTAATATTATTCATATCTCTCTACTGAGATTTCTGTAATAGAATTAAGGTTCACTGGAGTTTCTGCAATGTCAGATTTGGTTCTCAGTCTTCATACTGCTTAAGCATTGGTCAGTCTTTGGCATTATTCTCCATAACAAACACTTGGACAGTTAAATAATATGATATACAAATTATTTACCATGATTTACACCATTGTCTCCCCCACTACAAGATCTTACCATGTACTGTCCCCTGTGTTTACAATGTTTTTTTCACTCCCCACCCTTTTCCCTCCCCACTATTCTTCTCTTTTGAATCTCCAATAGAGTTCTTTGCACATAGTTGGTGTTTAATAATGCTTATTAAATAAATGAATAATTAATATTCCAGCCAAACTGTAGTAGTTTAAAAATTTTGTATTTAAAAGCAAAAACGTCTTTATGAAAGAAATTTTACTTGGAACCCTAATACATACGTGAGCAAAAGCAGAGCATTCTAGTTTCAGCTTGCAGAGAGAGTGCTGGGGATAGAGTGGGCATGCAGGTGGGGAGTGGTGGGCACACAGGAAGTTTGAGTCTCAGAAGCCTGTTGAATCCTTGGTTTTAAGCTTCTAAGTTTCTCCTTTCCCTGGACCCCAAGACAGCTTGGAAGAATCAGAGGGCTCCCCAGAATGCAGCTGTAACACCTCTGCACCAGGCAATTATTCTGGAAAAAAAAAAAGAGGTGAGATACGTGTGTGTGTGTGTGTGTGTGTGCATGTGTGTGTGATACATCCCTGCTGACCCAATAGTAAATTCAGGAAGCTTTAATCAAAGTGAGGGCAGTCACCATTCTCAGGCAAATTTCTATGTTGGCTCTTAAATACACACATTGCTTATTTAAAAGTCAACAGAGAAGATCCTTTCCCTCTTGCCAGCTCTTGTTTTATACCTCCTTGGTCAGAAGCACTTAAGAGGCAAATTCGTACATGATTATTGAGAGTAATTTCCTATTCTGCATGCAAAACAAAGCAAATACCTTGTGAAATGGCATTGTTTTGGAGCAGTAATATACATATTGTAGCATTTCATTAATTCCTTTTCGTTTATGCACTTAACTCTGTGAAGGTTACTGACAGTTGATTTAAAATAGGTATTACTTTAGCTGGTAAGAGTACATAAAATCACTAAATTAAATTTGCCATGAACAACTCAGAAAAATCAAACGTGGACAGTCACCGAGGACAAAAGGCCAGCACACTTCCATATATTTTCTCTTCTTGAGTTTTTGCTAAGCAATGAATGCTTCCTACTTTAAACACAGCTGTGAAGTTTCTGTTGGAATCAGCTCTCATTTTTAGTGGCTGCTTCTTTGTGCATCAGAGGCATCAAAGTAAATTTTTATAGGAAAAGAAGTGTTGAAAAATTTCTTTTAAAAAAGTACATGGAAATCAACAGTGTATTTTATAACAAAAATAATCAATGGGCTTCTTGTGTTTTTTTGGTGTATCTTGCCTAAACCACCACATTTTACTTTTGACAAGACTCTTTGGCAGGACTTTGTTCTGTCAAAAAGGGGGTGCCAGTATTCACATATTGAAAAATCATGAAATGTCCTTTTCATTCCTAGTTGTCTTCCAGTGTCACTGCCCCTCTTTTTTACCTTTGTAGAGGTAAAACTTGTGAAACTTCATTGCATCGAATGTGAAGTTGGGTGAATAAATGTGTTTGTAAATCAATAAAAAGAAAAGAATGATTTCTCCTCTCTGCTTCTTAGCTGTACTTTGTGGTATCCCAGGTATCCATAAGGTTCCAAGTACTAGGCTTGCAAACCTGTTCTTAGCAAATGAACCAGTAAGAATGACAATGTTAATTTAATTTGAGTGACTGTGGGTCAACATCACTCTAGTAAACAGCACTGACATACGTATTTTGCAGTAAAGCACAAGCTGTATTTAACTTCCCATGCTCTAGAAACTGTGCTAGGTTCTGGAGTTACAGAAATGAAAAAACAGCCACTGCCTTTTGAACACTCATGATTCACTTTTGGGAGAGAGGGGTGGGCAGATGAGCTTTTATAGGGCAGTGTGGCAGGTACTATGCCAGAGATCATGCACAGGATGCTACTGGTTAGGACCATTCCAGGATGTGCAGGGCCCCAGGGAAATATTTGTTTAGAGAACAGTCTATATAAGCAATTTGATTTAAAAGTATATTATAAAATCTTGGGCCCAGATGAGGTATATTGACTTACTGATGAAAACTTAGAATAGTGGGTAGAGAAGTACTTAGATATTTGCTTTTTTTGGTCTCATCAGTGCGTTTGAGGATTCTTTGTAGTGGCCAGGCACCACTGCTTCATGTTCTTTATTGTCCAATGTGCCATTTTCAGAGAATTTGATATTCCCAACATGAGAAAAAGATTGCTACATTGTTATTACTCATAATGCCATGGCTCTTTGGGACCTTTTTGTATTAAAATAAAATAGATCTTTGGTCCTCTGCAGGTCCCTAATATCAATTATTTAATGATAATTTCAGCAGGACTCAGGATGCTGTGTCAACTTTCAGGCCACTTGTAGAGACCAACTTCCCAAAACTTATTACTGTGATTCACTGATGATGACCACAAATTCAAGTCTTACCCACAATTTGCAGGAAAATGTGAATGATAATTTATTTTCTAATCATGTAAAATTTAGTGTTCAGAATATTGTAGTATAAACTGAACAACACATCTTCCAAACATATCTTCTCTTTAGGCTACAATCATTGCATTTTTAGAATATGATCTCTCTTCAATGTTAACTACACCTATGCCTTCTGTACATCTTTACTAGCAAGGCAAAAGGAGTGAGAGCCCACTGGCAGAAAGAGAAGAGTGATCCTGTTAGAGCAAACAATGCCCATTCCTCATGTTTCTTGTTCAGCATGCTTAAGAGGACTCAAAAGACCATGATGTCAACACATTGATCAGAAGCAAGAGAGGACATCAATGAGAAGGACCTGTTAACTTTGCAAAGTGTTGAAAGCTCTCAGAGGAGATAGGTTCAGCCACTCTTGCAGAAGTATCTGACACAGGTTATGAAAATCTGGAGATGGAGTGACCTCCTAGGGTTTAGCAGTGAGACAAGGAGAGCACATAGAATAAAGGATTCCTGCTGCCATTTCCACCACCTTCAGGTGCCGTAGACTATAGGCAGCACTACAGTTAGAACAGTGGTGAGTGAGAACAGAAACAAGAGTCCACACAGAGGGCTCTAGCACAAGGGTTGCTGGTGGACAGTCAACATCTCAGAGAACTGAACTTGTCCTGGGTCCTGAGTGACAGTCATCCCCAATCAGCATGTCAATAATATCTGACTGTGAAATCTCATACTCTCCTGTGGAAAAATATATTACACTGGTCAATAAGAGCAATTCGTTCAGTAGGCCACCCTCCTGCAAACACCAACTCAGCCATGGGGTCTCACAGTATTCCTCAGGACATGTGGTCAGTCCTCTCCATGGGACAGTGGATGAGATAGTGCCCTGAAGAAAAACAATGGGAACCAGGGCACACACATATTCAACTTCAGGCTTGAGACTTTGCATCCAAAGGGTATTGCTGGCCCTTGCTCATCCCAGGTCCTGGAAGGTAATTTAGAACATCTCAAAGAAGTCAGTCTTACTCTTACAAAGCACAAGGTTTCCTGAGGTATAGGACATGGAATGTATCCCTGAGTGCTTAAATTTAGTGTCATGTTAATTGATAAAGAGGTAGACATTCAATCATCCTGGAGAAAAAGGAGACAAGGTAAGCTTTCTGAAGAGATCCTGTTTTAGTTGTCTCTTGAAGGATGGTACTGTATTAGGTAGCTAGACAAGGGAGGAAAAGTATTGCAAGCAGAAAGGACAACGGGTATAAAGCATAGAGACTGTGAAGCCACATGCTGTATTTGGGAAGCTGTAAGTAAATCACTGTAGCTGTAGTGAAGAGGTCATGTGGGACTTTGCTATTCCAGGTGTGGTCTGCAGTAGCTCACTAGTAGCATCAGCATTATTTGGGAGCTTACTGAAATGCAGAATTTCAGGTCCCACCCTAGGCTTATGAGCCAGAATTTGTATTTTAACAAGAACCTACTCCTCTTCATTCATATGAAATTTGATGCTTGAGAAACTTCGCAGTTTCCTAAAATGGAAATGTAATAGTGAACTGGAGCCAGATGCTAGAGTTTGGATTTTACTCTGTAGCTAAGAACAACTCATTGTATTTCAAGCAAAGCATTAAGATGATCATATTCTGCTTTTAGAAGAGTTGGGTAGCAACAGTGTAAAGAGAACTGCAGAAGGGCAGGCTATGGGAGAGATGATGGAGAAAACTACTGCTATGGTCTAGGCAAGACAAGAGAAGAGGATAAATTATGGCAGGGAGATGGAAAGTGGGAATGCTATTTCTCAAATAGAATTGCAAAAGATGCTAGGATATAAGTGAGATAGATTGAAGAGACTAGGATGATATGCAAAAATCTGAGTGATTGATATCTCATGGCAGATAACCATGAGAAAGCATATATAAGATGAACAGATTTTTGTGAAAGAAGATGAAGAACTTGAGGCGTTTGAGGGATATTTAAGGGAAAATGTTCAGAAGACATTATGTTTATGGGAACAGGGCTAAGAGAAGAGTGTAGGCTGAAGGTTCAAATTTGGGAGTCATCAGCATATAGGTAGTATTTAATATCAAGGCAAAGGATGAGGTCATCAGAAAGAGGAGAATGGTGGTTTAGAATGAAGCATCAGACAATACTAGGATTTAATGGTAAATAAAAAGCAAATCTGCAAGAAAGAGTTCAGACAAATAGAAGGAAAACTAGAAAAGACTGGACACAGGAACTAGGGGAAAGTTTTCATACATCTTTCAATATGATCAAACATTGCAGCAAGATCAATGAGGAAGAACTAAAGGGGTCTTGAAATTGGTTCATGGAGACACGAGTGCATCGTTCCAGGAATGGAAAGCGGTATGTATGGATAAAGAGAAATTAGAAGGCTGTGAGAGCCAGTATAGATTAACTTGAAAATAGTGGCCTTCAAAATGTGGTTCCTTAATCAGTAGCATCAGCGTCCTCATGTTCCAGGAAATGCAAACAGCAGAAGAGCAAAGAAAAAACTCTTAGCATGGCAATATCTTTTTATTTTTAAAGGTAAAGATTTTTATTTACAGAAGCCTGGACTTCTTTTAGTGTATAATTTTGTTGAAATATAAATAAGATCACATTTTATTTATATTTTCATGCATATGCATGTCTATCTGAATATATATTTATGAAAGCATACAAATCAAAAGTTTACAGCTGAATGAATTTTCATGAAGAAAGCACACCACTGTAAGGGCACCAGGATCAGGAAGGAGAATATTACTAGCACCTGCAGAAGCCAACTTCACCTCTCCCATTCTTGAGGATACAGTACAATGACTTCTAATTCCATGGATTGTCAGTTTACCTGAGTGGAAACACGTAGAACATACTTGTTTGTGACTAGTTCAATATTACATTTGTTCCAGTTATTCTTGTTGTATTTGGTTTTTGTTTCTTCATTTTATTTGGTGTATAGTATGCCATCATATGCATGTACTATAACATTTGAATGGACTTTTGAGTAGTGTCCAGTTTGGGGCTATTACAAATATGAGGTTGGTGCAAAAATTAATTGTGGTTCTTGCCATTAAAAATAATTTGCACCAACCTAATAGTGCTGCTATTAACATTCCCGTGAGTTTTTGGTAAATATATGTCTACATTCTAGGGAGATATATAGAATTCTAGATCTTAGGGTAATGCATGTCTGCTCAGCTTAGTAGATATTATTAATTTTCAAAGTGGTTGTATCAATTTACACTACTACCAGCAGAATATAGCACTTTTAGCTTCTGTATAGCCTCACCAACACTTAGAACTGTTTATTTTTCTCAAATGGCCCTGCTGGTTAGAATGCATACATTTCCCCGATGACTTATAAAGTTGATCCTCCTTTTCTATTTTCATTGACCATTTGCATATCTTCTTTGAAGTTTCTCTTTAAAGTGTTTTGCCCACTGTTCTATTGGATTGTCTGCCTCTTTTTTTACAGGGCTTGGGTTTTTTAATTTCTAAAATCTTAACTTTCTATACCTTAGAGCATGTACTTTATTGCTAAACATAATGTGTCAACAATAGCAGACAAGATAAGCCACCTGACTGAGGTTGAGTCCCCTTAAGCAAAAGCTAACTGATAATCTAAAATACAGCAGCAGCAACAACAACCATAATAATGCTCCTAATGTGATTTAAAAAAATGTAGGGGAAATGTTGATGGTTAAAAGAGAAAAGCAATCACATTTATTCCTAGAAAAACTGAAAGCCACATATGGACACACACAGAAAGAATAAGGGATTATTTAAATCTCAATGTCAATTTTTAAAATGTCATTATTATAGGAAATCAGATAAACAGCATTATTTAAGTTTTCAAGTAATGAATGAACCCATGTTGTCCCCAATTTACTAATTATCTTCTTGCATCATAGCTTAATTGTTCCCTAATGAATGCCTTGCCATTTTCAAATATTGATTAATTACATTTAAAAATTTATAATTTTCTGACTTCTTTGTGTAGATTGGTTTAGATACACAGACTCCAATTACACATTCTGGGTGGGGCATCCCCAAATCTAATAAGGACATTGTTAATAAAACTATTACACAACCCATGCTAATTCTGGGAAGAGATACAGGAAAGAATTACAAACTCAGTGAATAAAAAACAATCTCCTACATTTACATGTTTATCCTTGTATTTTTTATGTTAAAGACCAACTAAAAAGAGAAAGAAAATCTGGCTTGATAATTGCTTTCAGCTCCCTTAATATTTGATATGTCTAGCTCCTTGCAGTGAAGTGTCATCAACTGCTGAAGGGCCATACTATTTTATATTTGCAGATCCATTTTCTAGTTGTATAAAGACTTTTTAGAAAATAAATTTTAAAAAATTCATTTTAGGAACCTAGGTTCCTGTCCTCTGATCTGTCTGAGTTGTCTAGGTGTAGTTTGCACAGAACCCACTTATACTTGCTTATTTTCAGGCCATTAGTGGGTACCATTTTCTACGATTAGATTACCAGCTCTCTGGATGGTAGAGGCCATTCTCCATGGTTTTGAAACAGGAGCTGAGCACATCTGCCTTTGTGGGTTAAGCACACATTCTGACCTTGGCTTTGACCTCATTAGTACATAGTCCAAATCACTGAATTCCCATTAATGACTGACTAGATGATTCACTGATGACTAATTTAACCAGTATTTCCTTCTTTGTTGGCCTCAGGTTGGAATTTGTAAGCCCTCTGGAGAGAAAAACAATTATTGAAAGTAGATTCTCTCTTTCTTTCTTTTTGACATCATTATCAATCCTTCCCAGAGAGCATTGCCGAGTACCAATTCAGCAGACACCGATTTGAATCCTTCCTCTGCCATACGCTTAGCAGCAGTGTGACCTGGGACAGGTTAGTCAAAGAAATTGAGTCTCGAGAAGGCTCTGCATATTGGGGAAGAATGTAAATTTGTTAATATGTGTAGAACACTTGGTGCAGTGTCTTTCATGTGGTAAACACTAAAAAAAGGTGGATAGCAGTATTATTATGATGATTATACTCATAACAACCTTGGAATAAAATTGTAGCCCTTTAAAAATGGAAGAGAACAGAAAGATAATGAGGAGAAAGAATTTTGAGGTCCAGAGACATGAAGTGACTTTTTCAAGGTTACATAGTTTATGAATAGCAGAACTGAGACTGAAACCAAAATTTTCTGATTCCTGGACCAAAGCCCTTCCCATCTCAGCAGATGGCTTTCCTACGTAATACGACTGAGGTCTCCCATAGTTAGAAGCAACACCCAAAGCTTATGCTATTAAATAAAGAAAATATAACAGACAAGTTGAATGCTATGTGAAAATACAGTTTCCTGCAAGGGACCTGAGAGACAATGCTAGATTGGGTGAAAGGTCAAAGAGGTGCCTGTTTTGTGGGGCCTCAAACACAAGACAGGCTAATAATAGAGATAGGGTCATGTAAAACACTGCTTATGGAAGTAATTAATTAATTTCATGAAAATGTCCATATCACTGCCAATGGCCACTATCTGATCACAACTGTCTTTCATAAAATACAGATTTTCTTTCTGTGGGTTTTTTGTTTGTTTGTTTGTTTTCAAAAATTTTGCTGGAGACATGCCACTGTACTCATTTCTACTTTGGTCTGCTCAAAACTGAGTTGCATCTTCAATCCCTGGTAAAACAAAATTGACATTTTTCTTCCAGTTTCTAATTTCCCAGCACAATACTAGATAGAGATGTATGCATTCAGCCTGGAATTAGACTCTGAGAAACTCTTAACTAGCATCCTAACTTGGAAAATTGTCTCATGGATGCTGAATGGCAAGAGTTCAGAGACAGAGTATAAGACTGTGGATGGGTTTATTATGTAACGTGATACATGGCTATATTTTACTGGTATTTCTTAGATCACCAATATAAATACTTTAGATAGTTGATGTTTGGGGAAATGTATACTTGCTGAGTATACTGAATTATATTATTGGCACACACATTCTTTAACATCTTGCACAGCTATTAAAATATAAGTTAAAAGACTTGTTTTTTCCTTTTTTATTATCATTTAGTATTTATTTTTTATTTTTTCAGCTTTATTTATTTCTTATATGTATATATTTTTCTTTCTTCTAAAAAAAAAAAAAGATACATGTGCAGAACGTGCAGGTTTGTTACATAGGTATACGTGTGCCATGGTGGTTTGCTGCAATTATTAGCCCATCCTCTAAGTTCCCTCCCCTCACATTCCAACCGCCACTAGGCCCTAGTGTGTGTTGCTCTCTTCTTTGTGCCCATGTGTTCTCATTGTTGAACTCCGACTTATGAGTGAGAACATGAGGTGTTTGGTTTTCTGCTCCTGTGTTAGTTTGCTGAGGATGATGGTTTCCAGCTTCATCCATGTCCCTGCAAAGGACATGATCTCATTTCTTTTTATGGCTGCATAGTATTCCATGGTACATATATACTACCTTTTCTTTATCCAGTCTGTCATTGATAGGCATATGGGTTTGTTCCATGTCTTTGCTATTGTAAATAGTGCTGCCATGAACATGTGTGTGCATGTGTTTTTATAGTAGAATTATTTATATTCCTTTGGGTGTATACCTAGTAATGGGATTGCTGGGTCAAATGGTACTTCTGGTTCTAGATCCTTGAGAAATCACCATACTGTCTTCCAAAATGGTTGAGCTAATTTACATTCCATCCAACAGTGTAAAACTATTTCTATTTCTCTATAACCCCGCCAGCATCTATTATTTCCTGAATTTTTAATAATCGCCATTCTGACTGGTGTGAGATGGTATCTCATCATGGTTTAGATTTGTATTTCTCTCATGACCACTGATGATTAGCTTTCTTTCATATGTTTGTCAGCTGTGTAAATGTCTTCTTTTGAGAGGTGTCTGTTCATATCCTTTGCCCACTTTTTAATGGAGTTGTTTTTTTCTTGTAATTATGTTTAAGTTCCTCGTAAATTCTGAATATTTGACCTTTGTTCAGATGGGTAGTTTGCAAAATTTTTCTCCCATTCTGTATCACTCTGATGATAGCTTCTTCTTTTGTGCAGAAGCTCTTTAGTTTAATTAGATCCCATTTGTCAATTTTGGCTTTTATTGCAGTTGCTTTTGGCTTTTTTGTCATGAAGCCTTTTCCCATACCTATGTCCTGAATGGTATTGCCTAGGATTTCTTCCAGGGTTTTTATGGTTTTGGGCATTACATTTAAGTCTTTAATCCATCTTGAGTTAATTTTTGTATAAAGTGTAAGGAAGGGGCCCAGTTTCTGTTTTCTGCATATGGCTAGCCAGTTTTCCTAGCACAATTTACTGAATAGAGATCATTTCCCCATTGCTTGTTGTTGTCAAGTTTGTTGAAGATCAGATGGTTATAGATGTGTGGTGTTATTTATGAGGTCTCTGTTTTGCTCTATTGGTCTATACATCTGTTTTGGTACCAGTACCATGCTGTTTTGGTTACTGTAGATTTGTAGTATAGTTTGAAATCAGGTAGCATGATGCCTCCAGCTTTGTTGTTTTTGCTTAAAATTGTCTTGGCCACACAGGGTCTTTACTGGTTTCATAGGAAATTTAAAGTAGTTTTTTCTAATTCTGTAATGGAAGTCAACGTTAGTTTGATGGGAATAGCATTGACTCTATAAATTACTTTGGGCAGTATGGCCATTTTCATGATACTGATTCTTCCTATCCATGAGGATAGAATATTTTCCCATTTGTTTGTGTCCCCTCTTATTTCTCTGAGCAGTGGTTTGTAGCTCTCTTTGAAGAGGTCCTTTATTTCTCTTCTTAGCCATACTCTTAGGTATTTTATTCCCTTTGTAGCAGTTGTGCATGGGAGTTCATTCATGATTTGGCTCTCTGCTTGCCTATTGTTGGTGTAAAGGAATGGTAATCTTTGCACATTGATTTTGTATCCTGGACTTTGCTGAAGTTGCTTATCAGTTCAAGAAGTTTTCAAGCTGAGATGATGGGGCTTTCTAAATGTAAAATCATGTCATCTGCGAACAGAGACAACTTGACTTCCTCTCTTCCTATTTGAATACCCTTTATTTCTTTCTCTTGTCTTATTGCCCTGCCCAGAATTTCTGGTAGCATGTTGACTACAAGTGGTGAGAGAGGGCATCCTTGTTTTGTACCAGCTTTCGAAGGGGATACTTCCAGATTTTGGTCACTCAATATGATATTGGCTGTGGGTTTGTCATAAATAGCTTTTATTATTTTGAGATAAGTTCCATCAATACCTAGTTTATTGAGAGTTTTTAACTTAAAGGGATGCTGAATTTTTTTTCTGTATCTATTTAAATAATCATGTGGTTTTTGTCTTTGGTTCTGTCCATGTAATGGATTATGTTTATTGATTTGTATATGTTGAACCAGCCTTGCATCCCAGGGTTGAAGCCAAAGTGATTGTGGTGGATAGGTTTTTTTTTTTTTTTTTTTTTTTTTTTTTTTTTTTTGAGACGGAGTTTCGCTCTTGTTACCCAGGCTGGAGTGCAATGGCGCGATCCGGGCTCACTGCAACCTCCGCCTCCTGGGCTCAGGCGATTCTTCTGCCTCAGCCTCCTGAGCAGCTGGGATTACAGGCACGTGCCACCAAGCCCAGCTAATTTTTGTATTTTTAGTAGAGACGGGGTTTCACAATATTGACCAGGATGGTCTCGATCTCTTGACCTCGTGATCCACCCATCTCAGCCTCCCAAAGTGCTGGGATTATAGGCATGAGCCAATGTGCCCGGCCATGGTGGAAAGGTTTTTTTGATGTGCTGCAGGATTCAGTTTGCCAGTATTTTATTGAGGATTTTTGCATTGATGTTCATCAGGGATATTGGCTTGAAGTTTTCTTTTTTTGTTGTGTCTCTTCCCGGTTTTGGTATCAGGATGATACTGGCTTCATAAAATCAGTTAGTGAGGAGTCCTTCCTTTTCAGTTGTTTGGAATAGTTTCGGAAGGAATGTTACCAGCTCCTCTTTGTATTTCTGGTAGAATTCAGCTGTGAATCCATCTGGTCCTGGGCTTTTTTTGGTTGGTGGGCTATTAATTACTGCCTCAATTTTAGAGTTTGTTATCAATGTATTCAAGGATTTGACTTCTTCCTGGTTTAATCTTGGTAGCTTGTATATGCCCAGAAACTTATTCTTCTTCTAGATTTTCTAGTTTGTGTAGAGGTATTTGTATTTCCATGGGGTCATTGGTGATATCCCCTTTTTTTGTTTTACATTGTGTCTATTCAATTCTTTTCTCTCTTCTTCTTTATTAGTCTAGCTAGTAGCGTGTCTATTTATTTATTTATTTATTTATTTATTTATTTATTTATTTATTTAAAAAAACTAGCTCCTGGTTTCATTGATTTTTTGGAGGGTTTTACCTGTCTCTGTCTTCTTCAGTTCTTCTCTGATCTTAGCTGTTTTTTTGTCTTCTGCTAGTTTTTGAATTAGTTTGCTCTTGCCTCTCTAGCTCTTTTTATTGTGATGATAGGGTGTCAATTTGAGATCTTTCTAGCTTTTTGATGTGGACATTTAGTGCTATAAATTTCACTCTTAACACTGCTTTAGCTGTGTTCCAGAGATTCTGGTACACTGTCTCTTTGTTCTCTTTTGTTTCACAGAACTTCTTGATTTCTGCCTTAATTTCATTACTTACCGAGGTATCATTCAGGAGCAGGTTGTTCAACTTCCATGAAATTGTGTGGTTTTGAGTGAATTCTTAATCCTGAGTTCTAACTTGATGGCACTGTGCTCCAAGACACTGTTTGTTATGATTTCAGTTCTTTTGCACTTGCTGAGGAGTGTTTTACTTCCAATTATATGTGGTCAATTTTAGAATAAATGTCATGTGCCACTGAGGAGAATATCCTAAATTTATTCATTTGGGATAGAGTTCTGTAGATGTCTATTAGGTCCACTTGACCTAGAGCTGAGTTCAAGTCCTGAATATGCTTGTTAATTTTCTGTGTTGTAGATCTAATACTGACAGTGAGATATCCAAATCTTCCACTATTATTGTGTGGGAGTTTAAGTCTCTTTGTAGGTCACTCTCTGCTTATGCATTAAGAAAAGGATGTATTTATAGAAAAAAAGAGGAATACAGGAATTTCCTCCAGTGTTCCTTTTTCCTCCTGTATTCCTCCTGGCTTGATTTTCAGAATCTTGGCTTTTACAAAGCATGGGGGGAAAACTCCAAGCATGAAAGGTCTCCTAGATTACATCCTCTCCTAACCCTAACATCCCTCTATCATCCCAAATGTGCTTACCAAAAAAAGTCATGAACCTTGTTGAGGGAGAAGTGGAGGGAAAGAAAGAGGGAAAGTTAAGAGGTTTTGGAGGGAGAGAGAAAAAGGAGTGAAAGAGGGGGGAGAAAGAGAGAGAGCGAGAGAGAGAGAGAGAGAGAGAGAAATAGAGACATGTGCTCTGCTCCTGATCTGGGTAGGCCAAACAATTCTTTAGAATTTTGGAATAGAGGAATCATCTTCTGTTTCCTAGTTCTTTGGTGGTCAAAGGCTCAAGGAGAAAATGGCTGCAGGGTGTATGGCAGATGGGTCTTAACACAACCTCATCAAGAGAGTCTCCTGACTTGAGTATAGCTCAAGAAAGTGCTGCCACTTCCTCACTCCAAAGAGAAGCCTAGCAGTGGTGGTGGATCCCACCAGAGGAGAAGAGTAATCTGGAGCAGCTTTAAGGATTGAGCACAAGGTCTGTGTGGAAGGAGGAATATCCTCAGCAAATGCTGCACTGACAGGTGGCATTGAACACCATCTCCTTCTCCTCTCTTCTGGTCAATGCATTGGTACTATTTTAGATTCTTGAACATTAGCATGACCTCAGGAAGAGGGAGGAACCCCAGATTAAAATGCCATTGAGTTTTCAAAAATCTAGAATATGAAGGTGGTGAAGTTTGACACAGAAATTAAGATGTATAAATAGATAAGGACAGTTACATTTCTTGCATAGCCAAGGTCAGGGACTAACATTTTTGCTATAGACAGATTATGTTCTCTTTATTCCCATTACATAACTTATTTATTTATTGAACAGTAGCTTATAAAGGATCTCTGGATGCCAGGTCCTGGTAAAAGATTTATATGAGAACACAATCTTGGATGTAACACATTCTTGAGAGTCAGATTTTAGTATGGAAATTACAATAAAAAACAACAACAATAGGCCACCTTTTGTAGGAAGAGAGCATAATTACTGTGATGTTTAGACTCTCATACTTTAAAGGTAAACCTTTGGCATTTTTGAGCCTTCTGGGAAAAAAAAACCAGAAGTTAATAGGACTTGTTAAAAGAAAGCAAAGTTTTCTTCCTTGTACCACTTCGCTGTTATTTATTAATCTCTTCTTATTAAGTGTTAACTTGCAAAATTAACAATTCAGTGTTTTAATGGGAAAAGAAACAAAAAGGTTGAAAATGGAGCATTTAAATTGCTAGTGGAAATTTTTAAATTGGAATCATTAACTGGACTGCATTTCAAATTGATATTATAGCAGCCACCTTAACTTCTACACAATTTACTCTGACACACTTTTGTCGTGGGACTATTTTGGAAAATTCTGATTTAGGCCAAATGTAGATTCTGTGAACTCTAAGCAATATTATTTATTCAGGATCGCTCTTCATGAGCTTCAATTTCTGTATCCATAGAATCACCTTCTCCTGCCACCCATTATGCCACCACCTGAAATCTTACCCATCTCCAGGTATGGAAGTTATTTCCTAGGCTCCATCTTTGCATGCTTATTGTTCCAGCAACAAAAGTGAAGCTCAGGAAGTGAATGTTTCAAGTTGTATTTCTTGTAAGCAGACCCTGAAATGAGGGCTTGTGCAAAGTGGTTTATTAGGGAGCATCTCCAGGAAAACAAGGGCGGAGGGGAAGTAGAACTAAGAAGAGAAGGATCAGGGAGGGTATGTGCATAGACAGGTGGCACTGAGCACAACCTATTTCTCCCCTCTCCTCATCAATGCATTGGTACTATCTTAGGTTCCCAGAAAGTAGCATGACCACAGGAAGAGGGAAGAACTCTGATTTAAATGCCATTGAGTTTTCAAAAACCTAGTGGATCGGGGGGAGGTGGAGTTTGAAACAGAAATTAAGATTTACGGACAGATAAGGACAGTTACTCTTGCACAGCCTATTCCTGTAGAGTCCCTCAGGAATGACTTTGGCTCAGTTACTCAGAGGAGTTCTGGAGATGGTGTAGGTCATACCTCAGACAACATTTCT
This sequence comes from Saimiri boliviensis, assembly GCF_048565385.1. Taxonomy (NCBI): domain Eukaryota; kingdom Metazoa; phylum Chordata; class Mammalia; order Primates; family Cebidae; genus Saimiri; species Saimiri boliviensis. Next base: position 41,896,566 of record NC_133453.1, read on the forward strand.
TTTCTTCTTCTTCTTTTTTTTTTTTTTTTTTTTTTGAGACAGAGTCTTGCTCTGTCACCAGGCACCAGGCTGGAGTGCAGTGGTGCCATCTCGGCTCACTGCAACCTCTGCCTCCCAAGTTCAAGCAATTCTCCTGCCTCAGCCTCCTGAGCAGCTGAGACTGAAGGTGTGTGCCACGCTCAGCTAATCTTTGTATTTTTTAGTAGAGATGAGATTTCACCATGTTGGCCAGGATGGTCTTGATCTCTGGACCTCATGATCCACCCGACTCGGCCTCCCAAAGTGCTGGGATTACAGGTGTGAGCCACCACACCCGGCCCAACATTTCTTAATAGTTTTAAGAGAGAATTACATCCTAATTTCTGAGGGCATCCATTGTAGACAGTGAATTAATTTCTCTTTTATGCATCCAGAATGGTATCAGTTGTGTCCCATCCTTGGGGACACTGAGAAAATCATCACAGAAATCGTGTTCTGTCTTCTGTGATTCAGATGAGGAACACTGGTTGAGAAAAGCAATGAAGGTATCTGAATCTGGGGGATGGAGAAGCTGATGTATTTTGTACTCCCATTTCTATCAGTCTTGGTTAAAGGCTGCCACTCAGGGATGACACCCATTCTTAGGTTCTTTGGGCTTTTTCTGCCAGCAGATTAAGTGGGTTCTCACAGCCTAAAGGCAGTTATTGAACAAAGACATGGGTGTTGGCTGTGGGGGTGAAAGCACAGTGGGAGCCATCGTATATGAAAATGGTGATTGAATCCAAGGATGTTTGGAAGGAATGCTGATGGCATCTGCTCCAGTCTATCCCTCTGTCATGCATATCTACTCATGCCTCATGTTATCTTTACTCCATTGTTTCTTCAGGATAGAGCTGGTCATAATTTATAAAAAAAAACAAAAACAAAAACAAAACAAAAAACAAAAAACAAAAAAACCCGAAACCTTTAAGAAGAAGGTCCGTGCAATGAGCTACAACCCCTCCTCTTGCAGACAGATATTAATCACCTATTTCCTGTCCCACTCATCCTAGATTTTGTACCCTTTGGCCAGTACTTCTGCATATCTGGTGGCTTGCCTAGAGGGTGATCCAGATATTCATCCCTTTGGTGGTTGGGATGTGATTACAGTGCTTTTGCTCTAATTGCTTCCTTGTAGTTGAAACTGGGCAAAAGACCCAGAGATGTCTGGGTGGGTTCTGAATTCCAGATAGTCTTCTTCCTGGCACATTATATAGCAGCAATTCTACTCTCTCATTATAGTCAAGACTATTGCCCCTGGCAATCCAGCAACTTTTTGCTGTGTCTGCCTACTGACACTAGTGGACATAAAAGTTGTAGCAGTAGATTTAGTGGGGCCCTTGTTTTCTCTGGTGGAATTGTTTTCTTCCTGACCCTTAGGCAGGAACCATGACCTCTAGACACACCAAAATTAACATCGCAGGAATGGAAGCCGAAATTCCCCCAAGAAGGCACTGGATTTGTTGGTGAGAGGAGCCACTTCTACTTTGCTACTTGGTTCCTGGACCCTTGCTGGGGACAACACCATACAGTGATTACTGGCTCAACCTGAATGATGAAGCTGTAATCCCACAGGTTATCATTTTTAAGATAGTGTCATAATTGCATCTGTAAGAAGCCATTCTAAAATTCTATATAAAAAGCAGCTTTGAGATGATGTGGTATATGACAGGATCAGTGGATCTTGTGACACAGTGCTCATGTTTGCATCTTCTTTGATGTAAAGTAGGTCAGTTGGTTTGAAACAATGTCATGTAGTTTCAGTCAAATGAGACTTGAGGTGTGTAAGTCAGACACTCTGGGATCCCTCAGATAGAGGGGCTGGCCAAGTTCTTCTGGTAGGAAATGCAAATCCATCTCCAGAATATGCGCTTATCCTAGTCAGGACAAATTATTGTAATATTGTTCTTTCTATAGTAGAAGGGAATGGATGTAATAAACTTTTCCCCAAAAGGCTATTTTGTCTCCTCGAGGTATGGTTTCATATACCTCTCCTCTCCTCTCCTCTCTTCTCTTCCTATTCTATCCACGGTTCATTTTTGGGGGTCATTGCTGAAGCACTAGAATGGCTCTGGACAGAGACAAGCTGGCATCTTTCAGATAATTCTTGTCTACTTTATTATTGTATTTATCCATTTTCATACTGCTAGGAAGAAATACCTGAGACTGGGTAATTTACAGAGAAAAAGAGGTTTAATGGAATCACAGTTCCACATGGCTGGGGAGACCTGACAATCATGGCAGAAGGCAAAGGAGGAACAAAGGCACATCTTATATAGCAGCAGGCAAGATAGCATGTGCAGGGGAGCTGCCCTTTATAAAATCATCAGATCTCATGGAACATATTCACTATCACAAGGACAGCATAGGAACCACCCCCCCACCCCATGACTCAATTACCTCCCACTGGCTCCCATCAATGACACATGGAGATTATGGGAGCTACAATTCAGGATGAGATTTGGGGGAGAACACAGTCAAACCAAATCAATTGTGTAGTGCCTTCCCTACATTAGATTCTGTGGTGGACACTTAGATGTAAAACAAAGATTGTTACACTTGAAGTTTTACTCCTACAGGTATATGGCTATATCTACATGACTTTTTTTCTTCCCCTATCCTCCAATCTTTTTCCTTCTAGTTTCTGATCAACCAGTCAATGTATTTACAATGATCAAGAGCTCATGTATATTTTTACCTTTGGCCACTTCTTTCCCTCCACAGAGTAGATGACCAAGTATACTGCTTAAAGTTCTGCCCAAATGGAAAGTATTTTCTTTATCAAAAGGTTAGTGGGTAAGAAAGTTAACATAGTCCTGAGATAGGATCATAAATGTGTACTTTTGTTTATTCCAGGTGAATGAGAACTGCTTCTAACATTTCTTATACAGAAGTGTTAGAAATAATTTACTAGCCAGATGCATAACTACATACCAAGTACCAGAGTCAGTATTAACCTGTTGTAGTAAACATATGATGGTCATTGCAACTTGGTTAATTTTTCAGTGATCCCCTGTCTGCCATGATTCATTGATTTTTGTGTGTATCAAATTGGTGACTGAAGAGGAAATGTGTGGGGAAACCTTTCCTCAGTGTTTGTTAAATCTCTGAGAGTGATATTAATCTCTGCCATTTTATTTGAATATAATGTAGTTTCTGATTGTCAATCTTGGCCAAGTTGAGGGGTAGGGAATAGTTTTAGGGGATTTCATTCAGTCTTTTCTCCCATGATGATCTTTACACCAGAGGTTAATGTGCCAAAGTAAGCATTCTTCTAACTGCTCAATCTATCAGCCCTTATTCTGAGATTTCTCTCTCATTTAATGTAGGATGTCTTTTATTCCAGACTTCCAGGAACCACTCTATATAAGTGTGTTAGGATCGACTCCAGATGCTTTTGCCAGGATATTGACTCATGAATATTAAGTCATGGGATAATGTCCCTGTGTCAACAAATTCTCCCCTACAATGTCTTATGTTCTACCAAACACCTCTTACTGAGTCTAGTATCCTCAAAATCCCCTGAGCCATGTTCACTTGGTTTCTACCAATACATATTAGCTAAGTACTGAAGCACTTTTGGTGAATAATCCATTCTCTTCTGTTTTAGTTTGTTTAGGCTACTATACTAAAATACTGTAGATGGGGTAGCTAATAAACAACAGAGATTTAGTTGTCACAGTTCTGGAGGCTGGGAAGACCATGATTAAGGCGCCGGCAGATTTGATGTCTGGTGAGGCCTCATTTCCCGGTTCATAGATGGCACCTTCTCACTGTGTCCTCACATGTTAGAAGGGCAAGGCAGCTCTCTGGGACTTCTTTTATAAAATAAATGCGCTTTTTCTAACCCCGTATCTCCTCATGATGTAATCATCTTACAAAGTCCGCACCTTCTGATACCATCACACTGGTGATTAGGTTTCAACATTTAAATTTCAGAGGGACACAAACATTCAGATCATAGCGTATCTTGTATTTTTCCAGTTGAACCATGTTGAGACTTGACCCTAGTCATGGGTTTAGTGGCCTTTAGGGAGGTGGGAATGGATATTGAAGAAACCAAAGATCCAGTCCTAATTCACAGATATAGTTCTTATCAATTACCCTATTATAGCATGCTAAGGGTTATTTTCGCATGATTTACCTCCAACAATGGAATTAATTCCTGTTGCCATCTGGTCAGCAACTGATCCAACTCAAGAATCCTTTCCTGAGAGTCCACTTCCTATGACCACATCTAGTACCAGCTGTCTTAGATTAGATTCTCCAGAAGTAGAATCTGAGGCAGAGCCATATGGAAGTGATTTATGGGGAAGTGTTTCTAGGAAAAATAGGGAAGGGAGTGGGAATATGTGATCAGGAAGGGAGAGAGGCCATGCGAGGGTGTTGTAAAGAGGGTAACTAGCTCAGTTTCCTAGAGGATCTCAGAAAACAGTATAGACCACGCTTCAAAATGTCCTGGTTAGGGGAAAGGGAGTTGGAGTATTACCCTGCCACAATCAGTCAATGTTTAAGAGTGCACCCGAGGTGACATGAATTCTGGCACTTCTGGCTCTCTGTGCATGCAGACAAAGAAAATTCTGGCAGCCAGGACAGCCCTCCGACAAGGAGATGTAGGTTCTGGCTGTGAGCAGTAAAACACACTGGGAGCTGTTGTGCGTGAGCATTTTAAAGAGATCAGAGCAGGTATGGGGAGAGCACTGACAGTATCTGCCACTGCCATCCAGGAATAAGCACTGAGGAAAAGATTCATGTGCGACTAGATAGCAGTCCTATAGAAGAGAGAGTATATTTATCTTCCCATGCTATTTATATTTTGACTATCTTTACAATAAATGTAGGCCTGTATTGGCTTTATTCTTTGTAGTCAAATTTTGTTTCAATGAGTAGGCTACATGAATCCATAGTCCTATCCTGGTGGACTGATGAAGAAAAGATCTTATCCTTATCTATTCCCTGGTGAATTGCTGAGTGGAAATAATCCTCCAAAAAGACTAAGGGGGAAACAGTCACTTTTTAAAATCCCCTTCTCTTATCTAGATAGGTTGATCTTTGGTAAAGATCAACCATAATTGAGCTATGGCATTTCTACTTTTGGGATGATAAATTGTTATGTTGTCGATGCAGATTTCAGATGATCTCTTTTGTGATATAAAAACTATGGTTGTAATATGAAAAAAATCCCTTCTATTTTTAGACAGTTACATTTAAGTAGCATGCTTCCTTAAAACAGAGACACACCAATATTCTTCCAAAAATGTGAAAGAAAGAGATTTTAGCCTATCAGCTTGAATGAGACTTTGGGTGTAAATGAGTCATTATAGCTAATGAGAAATGTGCTTACACTGTGCATTGTCATTGCTCTGGATTATATATATCTGATCATTTCATTGTTTCTGGCCTGAGGCAAGCACAAATAAATGAACAATCGTTGGGATGTCGATGACTGAATGTCAGCTTGTGCCAGTCCACCTCTCCCATTCTCCTCTATTTTGATATTTAAATAAGCATTAGGGCAGGAATTCCAAATATCATATCTTCATGTTGGATAAAGGAGGTTTTCATTCTGAGTTGGCTCAGTGAGTGGTCTCTTGGGTTGAAGCAGAACCATCTGCTACTTCTGTTTTGATTTTCACAGTCGAATGTACACCTTACTTCATAAATATAATCTATGTATTCTTAATAAAATGACACCCTATTTATTTAATGAAAATTTGGAAGGTGACAGATAAATGGCCAGTCATATGACCAGAAGAGGGTTTTTCATTTGGTTTAAAGCTCATTTTCTTGTTGAGAACTTAGCTTTTAAATTTATTTGTAAAGAAATGTAATTAAATTGATTTTTTCCTGCTAATCCAGAAACAGAATGTGGAAGGTATTAATAATTATTTTTTAAAATATGTCATCACCTCATGCTATTCCACCCCCTTCTGCTTCCTGCTCACATATTTAAGAACTCCACAAAGATGTTCTCTTATCAATGAGCTGTGTTAGAAAAAAACATACGGAAATTATACCCTGCTGGAAAACATACACCTTTCTATATCATACTAAAAGTTTTGACAGTGTTTTGTAGGTGGTAAAAATATTATTGGCAAAAATGCATTTTTAAAGTAATAACAGAATTTTTCATTTGAGACAACTATTTGAAATTACAATGCTTCTCTGCATGGTAATTTGAAAAAGTATTTTAATGTATGATTTTAGCTAAGTATATGGAATTATATGCTTAACTAATTAATACATTTTCATAAGTTCTCTTAGGCTATTTTTACAGCAGATGACCAAATTTTGATCACTTACATAAATGATCAAGACATTCAGTTTGAGCTTTCAATTTCTCGCTCTCCAAGTTTTCTAGTTTTACCATTATTTGTAGTTTAACTCTACATGGGAAAACTAACCCTTTCAAAATAGTTTCTTTTCACTCTATTTTTGGATTTTTTTTTTCCTTTCCCAGTGACTCTTTTTGATAGTTTTCAGAAATTCCCATGTGCCCAAATAAACATGAGGTTATTCTTAGCATATTAGTAGTTATTATCATGGGAGAAGAATAATTTTAATATTAATAAAAATAATTTCCACTCACTGTTAAAATGAATTTGTTTATTTTTAAAAGTTGATTCAATGATTGATATTTATAGAATGTTAATTTTTTAAAAAGGGCAACTCTGTGTGGAATTGAAAAGCTTTTGGCATCCTTGCCTGCCCTGCACAATAAGAACCCAGAAATCATTCTGCACATCAGATGGAAACCCAATCTCATAAACCTAAATAATAATTCCTAGTACTGATGCTCTATTATTAAGCTTTGCTGAGTCAAAGCACTTAAATAGAATTAACAAATAAAATTTTCAAAGACTCCCGTGAGGTAGGTAAATGTTTTCTTGCTTATTTCTTTAGAGACCACAGTTCAGGGTACTTGCCAAAGCTAAAAGGTCATTGTTGCTGAGCCCAAGAGTGCCAAGAATTTTCTGGTTGCTAATCCAGTTCTTAGATGATTATAATTAGAGCTTGATATAAACTATGCCTCGTTTTGCATTTGGTTCAAATTAACATTAAAATCTCTTGACCCATTGAAATTATTTTATACTTAATGGAATTGCAGAGTTGGAAATGTTTTGAAAATGATCTAGTCCAACTCTTCATTTATAGATGTTGAAAAACTGAACTTTGGGAATGCAAAACCCTGCTCAGGCTCCCAGTCTTCTCTCCAATGGACTGCTGCGCAAAGATGGGATGGTCATGGCTTCATATGGAAACCTCCCAGTAGTTCAATAGAGTTTCTAAGAGATGGCATTTGATCTGTAAAGCAGTAGGTAACAAAGAAAAAGAGGAGAAAAGTGTTCTAGAAGAAGAGGTGATGGGAAATTGTTTTGTTCTGTTTTGTTTCTGATCAAGCTTCTTTTCTGTGCTGAATGACACCATGCCCAAGGAAGCACATGTTCTGTTTCTTGGAAAAATTCCTTGGCTCAGAGCCATCACCACAGACCTTCTTAGACACCCAAAATGGGCAAAGAATACTTGCTTGAAAGAATATTTGTAATATTTCCCTTGAAAAGCCAAGGGTGGTAGGAGGTGAAGAAAAAGGGAGAGGTTGTAAGGGGAAAAACATGAGTGCAGATGTAGCAAATAAGGGGCAGATGAGACATGAAGATGAATTCTGGCTTCCCAAATATGGCACGCCCTGTATGGTTTGAGAGACACATGTACCCTCTCTAAACTCAAGAAGTACTCTGAGAAGTCTCTGTATTTTTTCTTTGTAATAATATTTTAAGTAACTTTTAAGCATCTTCTGAATGCTGTTGCTCTTATCAGATTGCCTGTTTGAAAGATCTAGCTTGATGTTTATTAGGTATCTCAAAAGCAACATGTCCGAAACTAAACTTCTAATCTCCCCAAAACCTACTTCTTTCAATGTCCTTCCTAACCTAGGAAATAGCGATTCCATTCTTCTAGCTGCTTAGGCCAGAAGTCTTGCAGTCATCTTTAAATCCTCTCTTACACCACACATTAAATTTTTCACAGAGTCATCTGATTCATCTCCTCATCTCTGAGTTACATAGAGCCCCTGATTATGTTGCTCTTCCCAGACCATGACTGCTGACTTTGTTTATTAGGAAACTGGGTAAAAGCATACCAAGAGAGGTCCCAGTGAGTTATGTGTTTTCCAAGCCAATTTCTCCCTGTCTTCATTGTATAATGAGCAACCTTACCTCCTTTTGATGATCATGATCAATTATTATCATGAGGATGATGTTGACTTTTCTTAAATGCTTGTCTCTTTATGCAAGAAGCTCAAAGTAAAAGGGTAAGAGCCATGTGTTAAAATTTTATAGGAGCTTTGCAATGTTCCCTGGTAGAAATGTTCAACATCTCCAAATCTCCAGGCCCAGAGTTGCAGACATGAAAAGCAAAATTCTCCAAATGGGTCACCAAGAATTACATTAAGCAGAGGTACTCTGACTTCTATCTTTCTATCATTTTGTTTCCAGATCCATGTATTGTATCTATTGATATATTATTAAATATGACAGTTACTGATTTAGCAGGTAACATAGATGGAAAACAAGGACCATATTAACCTTCTCTCCTGAAACAAACACACCAGACATATACATCAAACAGTTTTAAGACACTGATGTCAAAAACAAAGAAAAGTGATCCCTGAGAGACAGAAAATAAACATGGTGAGCCATGTGATTTCCCCTGCTTACTGTCTTGAGACAGTTTTCAGTTGGCACAGGGAAGGGAAACAGCCAGCCAGCCATGCAAACTCCCTAAGGTGAAGCAATAAAGCCAAGAATCTAGATAAATCAAGGCAGCCAGAATTCATAATACAGAAAACCCAAGAGAAGAGAGCTTCATAGAAAGCATCCTAGAGGTCTGCAGAGGGTCCCCTTTCAGTATGCAATGGAATATTAAGCAGTACATGCATAGCTGGGAAAAGAACCTCTGAAAAGATTGGAAACAATAATGCCTGGAGCCCACATGGGGCCAGGAATAGTACTTGTTCACACCAGAAAGACTGGAAAAACTCATAATTAACAGGGCATTAAGTAGACTTCCCAGGAAGGACTTGCCTCAGTAGTGGAAAATAGTAAGTCCTATACTAAGCACTGTTGCGGACATCCTAACAAGTCATAAAAGCAAGACCTGAAATAATCAAGTTGTTTCCAAGTCACTTAGCTTTGGCCCAGATGAAAGCTCAAGATTTACAGAAATTCAGAATTATCCAGCACGTAACTAGGTAAAATTCATGTCTGACATCCAAACAAAGATTGCGAGGCATAAAAAGAGGTAAGAAAACGCAACCCATAATGGGGAGAAAAATCAATTAATGAAAACTAACCCAGAACTGACACAGACATTAAAATTAGCAGAAGATGACCCTGAAACAGTCATTATAATTATATCCCATACAGATATGAAATATATTTTAAAATACAAATAAAATTTCTAGAGATGAAAACAACAATGAGAAGGAAAATAACCTGGATGGGATTGACAGAAGATTAAACATTGAAGAAAAAAATGATTAGTGAACCTAAAGGCATAGCAATTGAAATTATCCAAAAAATTTTAAAAATAAAGAGAACATCAGTGAGCTGTGGAATTGTTACAGGATATAGGGTGCTGATTTTCTGGCCAGAAACCTCTGTGGCTGATGGCACCTTTGCCTGAGTTCTTGTCCTGTGTCCGAGAAGAATGAGGTATGCAGACAAGTGGAAGGTGAACAAGACGAAGAGGAGATTTATTGAGTGTTAGAATAGCTCAAAGGAGAGCCACGGTGGGTAGCTCCTCTCTGCAAGCAGGTAATCTCATGGAGTGTTCAGCTTTAAGCAGAGAGAAAGCCCTGGAGAGGATGTCTCCTCTCTGCTGGCAGATCATCCAGTTGTCTCTGCAGCTCTCAGTGGATGCCGTCTTCCATCCAGGAAGCTGTCTGCCTCTTGCTGCCTTTGATGGCCCCCAGGCTCTGTTGGACTTTTCCAACACTGGAGCAGGCACTAACAGCAGGGAGAAGCCAGGCAGCAGAAGCAGGCACTTTCAAGCCTGCAAAAGTAGGGGGACTTCTTTGTTTCCCATGAGCGCAGGGATACCTGAGTCTGCAGCTGCGGTTTGCAGACAGGATGGGGGATCCTGCCTGCTCCAGGGAGTGGGAGGTTCAGGTGTGCAGCAGAAGTTTGGGTGGCTGCAGTGGCACCCAGGGAGCTCCTGCCCCAACTCAGAAGGGGTGCTACCATCAGACCAACTTCAAGTGACCTAATATATGAGTGGTTGGATCCCCAAATAAAGAGGATGGGGAAGAAAAACATTTGAAGAAATAATGGTTAAAAACTATCCAAACTTAATTAGGACTGTAAAACCACATATCTAAGTAATGTAGTAAATTCCAAGGAAAATAAACATAATGAAAGCAATTCCAAAGCAGGTCATAATCAAATTGGTCAAAACCAGTGATAATGAGAACATTTTTAAAAGGAGCTAGGAAAAAAAGACATGTTACATATAGAAGAAAATAGATAAGGATTACATCAGATTTCTTGTTGGAAGCCACAAAAGCAAGAAGACAGTGAAGCACCATCTTTAAACTGAAAGAAAATAAAAATTGTCAACCTAGAATTCTCTACCTGGCAAAAATATTACTCAAAAAAAAAGGATAAAATAAGATGCTTATACAAGGGCTAAAAGAATTCATCACCAGTAGACCTACACTACAAAAAATGTTAGATGAAGTCTTACAGTTGGTAGAAAAATTAGGTCAGATAAATATCTAGATCTATACAAAGGAAGAAAGAGAACCAGAAATGGTAATTACATGACATACAAATGGTGTTCCAATTTGTATTTAAATGTTTTTCAAGATCATAGACCAATAAAAATAGTAGTCTATCGTGGGGTTTATAACATATGTGAAAAATAAAATGCATGATAAATATAGCACAAAGTCCAGAAATCAATGTACATTATTGCAGGGCTCTCATGATTAACATGAAGTGGCACAATATCACTTGAAGGTAGGCTGTGATAAGTGACAGGTGTATATGATAAACTCTAACCACTACAATAACAAAATAAAGCATATAGTTAAGAAACCAACAAAATGAAAGCATAAAAAATATTGATCCGAAAGAGGCAGACATAAAGGAAAAAGGCAACTAACAACAGATGGGATAAATAAAAGAAAAGCTGACAAACTCCAACCTAAATATATCAGTAATTTCATTAAATGTAAATACCAGGTTTGGGCCCAGGTAGTGCCGAGGATTTCAGTTGCATGACTAGGTGGACCAGAATCACATGTCATCCACCATTGTGGCACCAGTGACTTTTCTTTGGCTTAAACCAATGGCCCAATGTCATGTCCTTCTAAGCAACTGAAAGTGGGATAAAAAAGGTTAAGTTTGGTATTGTTGAGTGCAAGCCCAATAAGTCCAAACCTCTACTCAGGGGTGGCCTTGAAGTACAAAATTAAGGGAAATTATTTTCAATTGGCAGAACTTCATATGATGCATTTGATTATCCACTTTGTGTGAAAGAGAAGTAGCTCAAGAGCATTTGTGGGTAGAAGCAAATGGCTTAGCTAATTTAGGAGGATAAGGAAGGGGAGTTACTAGGAAGATCAGAGGTGAGGACAACTGCATAAGAGATATGTGGACAGTCCCAGGGTATTGGGCATGAGTTAAGAATATGATCTAAACAATGAAGCCAACAAAATAACTCAGTAGATTGACCTCAAACTGCTTCTGCCATTGGCCCCCCCAAAAGCTGGTAGAATGGGTAGATGAATGGACTTTCCAGGAAGGCAGAGGCAGAAGCTATGCATACACCCAGCAGCATGGGCTCCTACTCACCAAGGCCATCCAAGTAACTACCACTGCCAAATGCCCAACCTGACAAGAACAGAGACCAATGCTAAGTCTCTGGTGTACAACCAGTTCTCCAGGAGACTAACCAGATACTCGGTAACAATTTGATTACATTGGTCCCTCCTGTTCTAGAAAGGAGAGTGATTTATCTTCACCAGATTAACATACCTTTCAGTTATGAATTTGCCTTTCTTGCTTGACTCAGCCAGTGCTACTTTCTTATGTCTTTCAGAGTGTTTTAACAACAGACACAGGATCCTGCATAATATTCCCTTAGACTCAGGGACACATTTTAAAACAAAGGAGGTGCAATGCTGGGCATATGACCATGGGATCCACTCTCCCTGTCACATACACATTATCAGGAAGTTGCCACCTATTGGAGCTATAGAATGGCCTTTATTTATTTTTAATAGTCTTGTTGAGACACAATTAACATAATTAACATGCAGCAAACTGTACATGTTTAAAGTATACAATTTTATAAGTTTAGACATATGTATGCAACCAGGAAAACATCATCACAATCAAGATAATTATAAATAAAGGTAATAAATAGATAATGGCATCCAAAGATTTTCTTGTGCCACTTTGCAATCTCTCCCTTCTACCATTCCTGCCCTCCAAACAACCACTGATCTGCATTTTGTCACTAAATGTTTGTATAAGCTAGTTTTATATAAATGGAATCATGTAGTATGTATTCTTGTCTGTCTTCTTATACATAGAAAAGTTTGAGATTTATCCATGTTGTTTCTTTTAACATTCAATCTTTTTATCACAAATAAGTTGTTTTCATTTTAATTCAGTTAAAATATTTTCTAATTCCTTTTTTGATTTCTTCTTTGATCCATTAGTTATTTAAAAATATGTTATTCAATTTTCAAGCATCTGGAGACTATAATTTCTTTTGGTTGTGTAGGGCGACCAAGTCTCTTGTTTGCTACTCATGTCTTTTGCCACCAGCATTCTTTCAATCGACTATGTGGCTCCTTTCTTCTCAGGACCTTTGCTGTTACCTTACCTCCAGCTTTGCTGTTCATTATGATAATTGGGCCCACCTTGCTGTGGTGTTATGTGTCATCACATGGCCTCTCTTATTTCGGCTCTTTTTATTTCCGTTGCTATCAGTGAGCCAAGTTCTTTAACACCATCTTTCATTTTTAGTGCTAGACTGCAGGGAAGAACAAACTCTGAGCTTCTCAATGATGCCATGGTCCCATGGAGCAGTGCATTCCTTATCCTTTTGATAAAGGTTTTCCCATGGAATATAGTGGACTTGGGTTAGCTAACTTCACTAGGTTTTCATCTCTAGGATTTTCTCTTCTCTGAGTCTTTCAATTCCTTCACTTACTATGGGTCATCTATTTCTTCAGACTTACATAAGCCACCCTAAAAGCCTGCTGGCATGGTCATCTGGAATGTTTGGCCACTCCATATTGATTAACCCTTTCTTATCCCATTTCATCTTCCATATCTGTTAATTCACATCCTCAGGATCAAGTTCTATGATCTCCTGTAACTTACTGATACATGTTGGCAGCTTCTTTGGGAAGCAGTCTATTCCTCTTTCAGCAGGTTCAGCACATTTTCAATCCGGCTATATTGTAACTTAGTCCTAGTTGTTGGACTGGGGTCAGAAAGGTAAGTAGGGGTAAGTCATGGTGGGAAGGGTGCATGTGCTGCCTTTAATCAAGAAGGGAACAGTGGCCTTGTAACATGGAGCAGGGGTCAACTTTGCAAGTCCAGAGAGCTCAGGGGAATACAGAGATTGAAGATTTGAAAGCATTAATCCTTATGTCCTTATCAAGTCTCAAGATCCCATCCCTTCTTAACTAAGGCCCTGAACTTGGCATAGGTGATTTTCCAGGATTGAGAATTCAACCTTCTCTGTAGCTCTGCTGACCTTATGATTAAGCTTGGGCCTGAATCCTCAGCTTTTTCTGTCCTCCTGCTTCAAGAGATGGAAGTCTGTTTGTATGCTGCCAAAAAGGTCTGGCTTTCATACTGTACTTGTAATTAATTGTAAATCCCCCTCAGTCTTTCAACATCTTTCTTCAGTGCCCCTATAGCTCTTATTAATAACTATCAGATTTCATACATTTTATATTTACTATTTCCTCCAGTCTTTCAAATGCTTGATATACTCTACCACCAGCGTATTTCCATCCTCTGGTATCCAATTCCAGTTGGCCAATGGTGAAAGTTTTAGTAATTGCATAGCTACAGCATGCTGAGGGCTTTAAATACTCAACCTACTGCCAGTGACAGGTCTTTATGACCATCTGATTAGCCAATGATCTAGCTCTAAAATCTCATTGTAGAATCTGCTTTTCAGCATCATTGCTCATGCTAACTTTTATAGGTTTGATTCCCTAGAAAACAAATGATGATTTACAGATTTGCACATAGGTGGGTTATTGGAGACTGCTCTTAAGAACCAAATGTGTAAGAGAATGAGTGAAGCAGTAGAGGGAAGAGAAGAAGCTGAACTGAAATGCAGTTGCAAGAGAGGCCTCAGTGAATCACACAGAAGTCTAAAGCTAAAATGGCTTCACCCATGATTTGATGCAGGCTCTGCCTAGAGAGGGAATAGACCTGGAACATAGCCAGCAGTACTATCTGGGATGAGTCACATTCCTTCAGCCTAGGGAAATTTGTGTTGGGGAACTCAGCTGTGCTCCCTCAGTAGGTATCACTCCAGAGAGTGGAAGGATAGAGATCCTTGGTCCTGCAGTGTGGTATCTGGATGGTGTATCCACAGCAACTACGATAAACATTTTAGGGCTTTCTGGCCCTTGCTTAATATTAACATTTACCAGAACATTCATATTCTTTGTAAAGTTTTAACCAGATAAAAATTCAGACATCACTCACCTAATCTATCTTATACTTAAGGATATCATAAAAGACTTAAACATTTAAATTTGGAGGCCAAATGCCTTAGGGAAATAAAGAAAGAGTTTGTCTGCCATTTCTCCATTTTTTTTTCTGTGTAGAATTTATACTGAGCAATGAAATGACATTGAGTCAATATAACTCACTGAGCAATGAATATGCATCAAGTTACCATGACTCAAACATTACTAACTGCATCATGAATTGTTTATTGAATAACTTATTCTAGAAGCTTGGTTTTGCCAGGGATAAGCCTCATGCTTGCTGGTTTTCAGTTTCTAGAATACTGTCTAATTCTGGGATTAGGAATAAGTGGAGTGTTAGTTCAGTTCATTTCAGGTCTTTTGCCATTTTTTTTTCTTCTCTAAAATTCCTCATAGACCATTGGTGGTAATCATATTTTTGATGTCTTAATACCAGTGCCAAGACTTTCTCTGCTGCTAGCTCCTTCTCATCATCTCAGCTAAGTGTATTCTATTCAAAGAACTTCCCACTATCCTCTGCTTAGACCAAGCTCCTCTTATGGTCCAAGATAATTTTCAGTAGCGTGACTTTTATCTAGTCATCCTTATGTCATACAAAAGAAAAGAGGTTGTGGCTATCACTTATCAGAAGGCCGAAAAGTGATGCATCCTAACTCTGATAGTAAATAGGCAATTTTTGTTAGATTAGTATAAACACAATCAATAAAACATTAATTGTTCCCATGGTACCTAGAAATACCAATAATAAACCTGGCATTCACAAGAAAATCCATTCTCAAAGGCTATAGAAAGTCATAGACATGTAACAGAGGGGTGCTCATAAGAAATTATTCAAAATGAGCACACTAAGAGTTTGTTTGCATTTTTGTTTGGACACAGAAATCATTATTAGCTCTTACTGATCCTTGATTTATGGCACAAATGTGAGAGTGACTACACTTCTGGAAGGTTTAAATAACACTTTATGAGAAATTAAGAGTCACTTAATTATTTAATATTAAAAACTCAGAATGTCAGGCATGGTGGCTCATGCCTGTAATCCTAGCACTTTGAAAGGCTGAGGCAGGCGGATCACTTGATGGTCAGAAGTTCAAGACCAGCCTAGCCAACATAGTGAAACCCTGTCTCTACTAAAAATACAAAAATTAGCTGAGTGTGGTGGTGTGTGCCTGTAGCCCCAGCTACTTGGGAGGCTGAGGCAGGAGAATCGCAGTGAGCCAGGATCATGCCACTGCACTTCAGCCACAGTGACAGAGCAAGACTCCATCTCAAAAAAAAAAAAAAAAAAAAAAAGCTCAGTAGGTTACACATTTTATAGTGGTCCTACTTTAAAAAAATCAGAGTTATAAGTTGTGAGTGTTTTACTACTATAGTTAAGTTTTTCCATCTTTAAGCTTTGGCTTTGGGAAGGGCTCACAGACATATAAATTACCTGTTTTTCGACCTACAGCTGGTAAGACTACAAAGTTCACAGTCTTATTCTAACAGAGCAGGAAAAACTTTTTTGAATTTCTTATTCTGACTTTAGTCAAACAGGGACAAAAAGCTCTTCAGTTACATGAATGTGTCTTGCATACAGCTGTGAAAATTTTCACACATCAGGAGAAATCAGCAACATGTATT
This sequence comes from Saimiri boliviensis, assembly GCF_048565385.1. Lineage (NCBI taxonomy): Eukaryota > Metazoa > Chordata > Mammalia > Primates > Cebidae > Saimiri > Saimiri boliviensis. Next base: position 41,912,959 of record NC_133453.1, read on the forward strand.
GCTGAAAGAAGGGGAAAAGTGGCGACTGCTAAGTGAAGTTTAAAGGAAACACACCCCAATGTTTATGTAGGCAAATGAGTGAACATAGACCCTGGGGTCCCAAATACATCATTTTTGTGCATTATTATGCACAATTTGTCCACACTGACAAGATGATTAGCCATTTCACATCTGTGAATTCATGACCCCAACACATGAAAGGTAAGCATGGCTGTGTTGACAAATGAAATGGCTTGGTTGCAAAATTCTGGTGCAAAGGAAGGCATTATAAGAAAAAAGAAAAAAATTAGACAAATCTATAGGGAATACATTCATGTTCATTCTCTTGTCAGTCACCAGGACAACTTTATTCTCTCAAAAAATGATGGTTATGACATTAATTAATGTGGAGGTAAGTGGGGGAGATATTCAGGAATAGAATTTTAGGGTAAAATTATTTTACCTTGTCTGTGAGAGTCCTTACATAGTTTCATACTTCTTGTTATCCCATTGGCAATGAGGGGCAAAGGAAAAGTGTACATTTATAACTTGAATTCCATCATTTTTAAAAAGCAAAACTTCATAATTGATGGGTAGAAGGTACAAGATATAGTCCCATTTTTAAAATGCATATACAAACAAGAAAAAGTTCAGGGTGATAGCTTCATGTTTTGTCAAAGAGTCATTTCCTTATTCTTCACAGAAAACTCTTTATTTTTGAAAGAGCTTTGTATTCAAATTGTGCTTTGAGAGTTGTAAAAAGGAGTAAGAAATCATCATATTGTATTTGTTCCCATAATTTATTACTGATCTCTCTTATGATCCTTGTCTTTATGACATGGGGCTTCATGGGCCAATACCACAGTAAAAGCCCACGTAAGAAAAAATGAGTAATAACAGCTAACATGTATATAGTGCTTCCTATTTGCCAGATCCTAATTACATGCTTTTTGCATATTGTTTAATAGGTATAAAGATATAGACAAGCTTCAGTAACAAAAGAAAACTAATCAAATAAAACATATTCATGCTTCAAAACAAACAAAAAAAAGAAAAATATTTCAAGGAATACTTGGGATACTTGGGATAGCTATTTTTGGATTGCTGGTGAACATGAGTGATATTGATAGCTAGAAGGCAATAGTACACAATGGTGCCATAGAAGATTTCAAGGCAAAGTTGTATGGAATGAATCCAAATGTTTCCAGCACATTCTATCATTTAGCATCCCTGACCATGGGTCCCAAGGCAAATGCTGACTAGCACATTGAACCTCATTGTAATCACTCAAGTTGTTCTATGCATTTCAGCCTCAACAATTCAACCTAAGTGTGGACACATTTTTGGAAATGATCTTTTTAAGAATGGGCTGTGGCCCTCAGAGTAGGGAGTAGCTCCCCTCTGTCAACCTTGCTTCTTCCTGAACCCCAATGCTGTGTACCACTGCAATTTATTAAGGGTTAATACTAGTTATAGTTCTGAAAATACAAAGGTTTGTCATTAAGTCCTAAACTGTGTATTTATATGTAGTAACAAAGGTATAATTGGGTAAAAATCAAATTGATCAGAGAAAAATTCCATTGTCCTAGAAAGTAGGAGTAAGAGGAACTGAGGAAGAATTTTGAACTCTCTTGTAAGTAAGTCAAGAAGGGAAAGCCATCACTTTTTGGGATTTTTACCTCTTTTTGGATATAAGGGACTGTAGCACATTTTTTTTCTTCGATAGGGAGATTGTGGAAATTGAGAAAGGCATGGACATCTGTTTTCAAAAGTATTTGAAAGGCACCCATGCAATAGCGTGACGGGGATATCCGTGCCCTGAGACAGCCAGCACATTGCAGTCAGGCTGATGGAAGGCAATGAGAGAACTAGAAACAGATCAAAACCAGCAGCTATGCTGGAGGCCTCGGTCTCTGCTCACTGGCTTTCTGCTTCCAGTCAGCTGGGAATCTGATTCAGGATTTGGAGAAAGCCTGAGAGCCATTTCCAAGGTGTCATTAACTAGCAATCTCTGAGTGCACTTGGTGCTTAGAGGAACAGATTTCAATTACAAGGCTCCACCTCTAATTTAGAGCTGTTTAATTTTAACATATAAAGCATGATTTTCTGAATGAAAATTAAAAAAAGATCCTGCTAAAATAAGTTATTAGAAAAATGAGCAAAATGCCTCAGAACTCCCAATTTGGGGAGAAAAAATTGGTCCTTACAATTAGCATTATTAATAATTCCTTAGTTGTGAGGTCTCAGTGCTTGCTTAATTGCAGAAATTCAGAATCTTTCAAACTCTACATGTTAAAAATAATAGCTAGAGACTCCTTTGCCACCAGCATGTGGGTGGTAGGAGGAAGTGGAAAAAATAAAAACTCACAATGCCTAATGATTTATTAATGAGTTTCATCTCTTTTTTTAGAATTCAAACCATTAATTACATGTGTGTCTAATCACTTTCTGGGGGATGGAATGTTTTCCGCCATCAACTCAAGAGACAGACACACTTCATTATTTGCAAAAGAGAAACTTAACAAGTTTAAGTTTCTCTTAAATTCCTTTAGCCATTTTCAAACCTCCACATTTGCAGACAAGCTGGCAAACAAAAGTTATCCTTGAAGCTTTCCATCTGGGCTCACTAACTTCGATTAGGAATTAAAAGCAGGGTTTATTTGTTTGTTTTGTTTTTAAGAGCACTCATTGCTTTGCTGGGTAAAAGGGCCCAGAACAGCCCATTGCTGTTTTTACCGTCACAGAGGTAAAGAAAAAAAAAAAACAATTACCCAGGATTTCTTCATTCATTCAATAAATGTGAAATTAATGAAGTAAGGATTGGATAGATAATTTCAGCATGTGAATTTTGTAAGAACCTCTAAGAAGTAATCTATCCTTCAGACAGGCTCATACTTTACTGTTCTTTGTCTGTGGTTAAGGACTTTAAAGAAGGTAATTTTAAAATAACACTTGCTCAGAACACTTATACCAAGCCTTTCTTGTTGATGTTTTAACTATCATGACAAACTTGATCTCGAGTAAGTCAAAACTCCATCTTGGGTACTTCAAGCCTCTTTGTTTGTATTCCCTATCTAATTACCTCATTTTTCATTACTTTCCAGGTGGAATTGTTACTTCTGCTAAATACATTTATTTGCTTGTTTATTCAACTCTCAAGCCATTCCTCAGGATTTACGTCAGCTACCCTTGCTTCCGCCTTACTTAGTTGACTTTTACCCATCAGGCACTGCTTTAGCTAATGGGGATAAAGCAGTAGAAAACAAGTCCTCCGCCCTGAGGAAGTTAGATTCTACTGGGTTGAGCATACAACTCCCTGCTCTTCACCAAAATAGCTTATTCCTATGTTTGAAATTGTTCCTCAACTCATGAGGACTTTCCTGACCTCCACACAATTAACTAACAGCACAAGTAATTTACTTTTGGGTTCCTAGCATAGACAACAACGACTGGTAACTGGTAAGTGCTCTATTAATGTTTACACAATGAATGAATGATTCTGTCCAACCTGGCTACTTTTTGAGATTGTGTGTATAGCTATACTAATAACTTAGATTTATTTGGAGCTTTCAGTTTGCCAAATATTCTTACATATCTCCTTTGATATTCACTATTTTTCTAATGTATTAATAGTAAGCGAAGGAATTATAACAATCCAGATGAAGAAACTGGAGTTCTTCATGACTAAATAACTTATTCAGGCTTAAATAGCTATTGGGCAAGAAAGTCAGGATCTTAAAGTACTCCTCTTCCCACCACACCATGTAACTTATTTCTGTAACTTCCTTAATATTGTTTGTATCCTTCCCTCACACCAACGGTTCTCAAATGTTTTTCACCAGAATCACTTTGTGGGGATGAGTTGTTAAAACCAGATTTTGAACTCCAACCCCAGAGTTTCTGATTCAGAAGGTAAAAAGTATAGCCTGAGAGTTTGTATTTTTCGCAACTTCCCAGGTGATCCTCATGTTGCTGGTCTGAGGACCACACTGAGAACCACCATCTTAGATTATAAACTCTTTAAGAGCAAGCATTATTTGCTATGTCTTTAATCAGTTACCTGTGCTCTATTACTGCCACACAACTGCTCTGCTGTGTCACCTTTAACAACTCACTCACTCTCTGTCAGGGAGGTAGTTTTTTTCCCCCTCATTCTGGATCCAAGTCACTCATGTAGTTTAAATGGATTTCACTTGTTTTGTGGCAGAGATTCAGAACAGCTGTGTGGGTTTCTCTTCTACTTGTTTAGTGAGTGTTTCTCAACTTGTTTTTCGACAAGTGTGGTCCGAAAACCACATGCAATAGCATCATCAGGGTGCGTACTAGAAATACCCATTCCTAGGGCTCAGTTCAGAATCACTGAGTCAGACTTTTTGGGGCTGGGGCTGGTAGTAAGTCTGTTTAACAAGTGCCCGTGGAGAGTCATATATGTTCCAGAGTTACAAACCTTTGCTTTAAAACCATTTTTAAGATGCCCTTTTCATTTGTATCTTCTGGATGAAGAACTTGAGCTTCAAGTTTCTCTCCTAAAGTTAATTTTCCAGATCTTCTCTGAACCTTCTCCAACTTGTTTGAGTAGCAGGGGATGAATTTTTGGGCATATTCTCAAAGAGTGCTGCATGCTGTTCCCATGTGTGGGTTTCTGCCCAGTATTTACAGAGAAGTTTTTTAATAGGCAGTGTTTTGGAAAGTGACTACTAAAGATGTGAAGCGGACTAGGCAAGGAAAATAAAGTTGCTTTAACTTTTTTGAATTTTATATTTAATCTTCAGCCTGAAACTTGGATCTTTATCATTATTATCGTAAATGAACCTGACACACCACAAACACTACTTAAATATTTTAAAATTCATTTTTAGATTTTGAAGTCCTTGCTTGCCCCAATCCCCTTCATCATTGACTATGGCTTCATGAACTTTGGTTGGGAAGAATAACATTGTTTCAGGGAAAATTTTCCATTTTAGAGTAGACCATTACTTAGCAGGCTAAATCTATGAGTTGCTGTTTTTCAAGTCAGTGTTTTCAAGAGTGGGAAATGTCTTCTTGGTTTAGTAACCTGTCTAAGGTGGCTTGATAATTCTGGAGCAAATACAGGTTTTAAATTGGTCTGAAGTAGCTAATCTGAGGAATTGCTTCCCAGGACTTAAAGCCTTGAAAGTAAAACTTTTTCTCTTGGCTTTTGTCAACAAATATTACCTTGTTCTCAGCTGACCCAAGCATTCAAAAGACAGTATTAGCAGCTGTAGCAAGGGCGTTGGAAGATGGCAAAAGTAGAGGCAGTGGCATTTTCTAGAGACTTGGAACCATAGAGTTCGAGACATGGAAAGGGTCTTCCTGGACACTGAGTTCCACACCTTCATTTTGTAGATGAGTAATCTGAGACCAGATAAGATGATCTGTCCAGGTCACCAAAATTCACATTCAGTTGACCAGTGTCTTTCTATCCCACAGTACCTTTCCACTGGGAGAAAAAAAGACGACCTCAAATCAGATAACACCAGTTTTTTTTTTTCTCCACAGGATTTTCTCTGTGCAGTACTTCATCCTAATGTAATCTGTGGGATCCTGTATTAAGTACATTAACAAATCGCCACGGGTTTAAAGTCTTAAAACCACACGGGTTTATCTTATAGTTCTGGATAACAGAAACTCAAAATGAACCTCACTGGGCTACAATTAAGATTCCAGAACTGTGTTTCTTCTGGAGGCTCAACAAGATAATCTGTTTCTTGACTTTTTCCAGCTCCTAGATGCTGCCCACATTCCTTGGCTGGTGGTTCTCTTCCAGTTTCAGAGCCAGCAATGGCTAATAGAGTCCTCACATCTGATCTGACATTGACCCTCCTGCTGCTCTCTTCCACACTTAGTGACCCTTGTGATTATAGCCTGCCCCCAACATTTTATGGTCAGCTGATTAGCAACTTTAATTCCTTTCACAACCTTAATTGACCTTTGTCTTGTAACATATTCACAGACTCCAGGGATTAAGATGTGGACATATTAAGGGGATAGGTGATGGGGGAGGGCATTATTCTGCCTGCCATAGGTCCCACTGGAGAAAGAGCTAATAATTATAATGTAACTTCTTTAAGTTTAGTCTTTGAACTAGCAACATCGACATCACCTGGAAACTTGTTAGATATGCAAATCTTAGGTTCTATCCCAGATTTGAATCAGAAACTCTGGGTCTGGGACCTAGCAATCTGCCATTTAACAAGCTCTCTGCGTGATTCTAATACATGATAATGTTTGAGAATCATTGTTTTAAGTAATATAAGAACCCAGAATGAAAATTTAAGTGAATTCTTTGTTTTGACTTAGAACTGTTTGTTGATGAAGAACTTTACATTTTACTTGCTGTTTTTACTTAGAATTTAAGGTTCTATGAGGCTTAAGGATTCTGGATGCGCCTTAGAGCTTCTGAAGGTGCTTGGAGAACAAGCAATGCATGCCATTTCCATTTTCTCAAGTCCATATTGATCGGAGCAGCTTGATTTTTATTATTTATTATTTGCGTTGTTTTGGAGGTGGCAAAGTCATGTACAATTTCATTTGGAAAAATGAACCACTTCATTTAGCAATTTAACCACTGCTAAAAATATTTCCGAAGACAACTAAATATGTCGAATATTGTTTGTGGCTTTATGAATTAGCTTCAGCAGGGTTACTTCCCACATTTTCATTTGTTGACTTCTGCTGCAAGTCTAGCTGAGTAAGACAAAACACATAGCAACAGAGATGCCTTGAAACTAAAGCCTTGGTAACCCTTTGTTAACATACTTAGATAAGAGAAATTTTCGAGACTGTCTATTCACCTTTAAAGCAAACAAAAGACTCTGTGTCTTTGCTTTGTCAAGTGCAGACTGAAGCTCTGAGGTAGTGAATGACTTCCCCAAGCCCCACATCTAGAGAGTGGAGTTAATATGACATTATACAGCCTATGGAGGAGTCATCAGCATATCATCTGTGGCAGATTGTGGAATTTGAGTGAAAAGATGAGCCACTATAAAAGCCAGAAAGCAAAAAACAAAACAAAACAAAACCCTAAATAATCAAAAGGTTTGTCCAACTGCTGTTTGCCTGAAGCTGGCATCTGAGAAGAACTTTCCCAGAAACTGGCAGCACCTGAAGTTACCAAGTGTAAACATGATGGGAAGAAATAAGTATGAAAGAAACTTGAAAAATCCATGGTCTTAATGTTTGCTTCTTGCAGCTTTGCATGAGGGCAGTTTCTTCTTTAATATGCAGAACTCTTTAAAGTAAAAGCAACAAGGGAACTTCTCTAGGACTCTAATTCCCTTTTTGGATTTCTCCTGTTTACTGCGTATCTATATATCTCCTGTATATCTGCAAGGTGGGCCATCCTGAATTCATCATGTTGTCTTTATTCCATCATAAGACTTTGTAGATTTACGTTAAACCCATCAAATACTTTCCTAATTGAGCATTCAAAATTTAGAAATATTAATTGAAATATCATATGACAGGCACTGTACTAAATCCTGAGATTACAGAACTGAGCCAAACAGACATAATTCCTTGCCTCACTAAGCTTATAAAAGGTCATACACATATTTCCCTGAACTCCTATATTGGATTATGCAAAGACTTTTTTTTTTTTTGCTTTCTACTAGCCCAATTACTCTAATCTACTCTAATCACCTTGTGACATTACCTATTTGCTGTTTTCATATTTATCTCTGATATGCACAACCTTCAAAGTTAACATTATATTGGTCTGAAATCATATGCTATTTTAAGGGAGATTATTTAGATTATATTTCCAAGTGCCTTCAGGCTGTTTCTATTTTTATGGGAGCTGCTTCCTCTCCTTTGTTTTCTGAGTCTAATTAGGTTTGAGAGGTATCATGAAATGGGTCAGACATGTATGGATTTGAATTTTTGTTTGTCTCTGTCTCTGTCTCTCTCTTTCCCTTTCCCTATATACATGCATAAATTTGGAAATTTTAATGTACTATCTCTGAACCTCAGTTCTTTCAGTTAAAATGGGGATGATATTACCATATAAGGTGGTGATGAAGATTAAAATATATGTGTATGTGAGTATATTTATGTATGTGTATAAATATATACATATTATACTTTTAAATGGAGAGATATTTATTTAAAACCATGACTGGCATATAAAGGTTCTCATTAAGTATAACTTGCAACTCCTCCTAGTCAATTATTCTTATTAAATGTGGACCCTTTTGGTTCCCTGTCTCCTCAGGACTACCACTGGAGTCTGTGTAAAGGTCCCTGTATTAGCCTCCTATAGTTTTTTTCTCTTCAATCCTTCACTTTTAACTCCATAGGTGCTCCTTTCACCATGTTACTTCCCTACCTAGGTCCATACTGCAAACATGAGGGGACTTCAGAAAGTTCATGGAAAATGCATATTATGAAAAACTATGCATGGATTTCAAAAAAATTTTTGCACCGAAATAAACTCATACTAACTTATTATAACATATCTGAACAAAATGTAGTTTAAGGCACTAAGAAGAAGACATCTGTTTGAAAAGAGCCCCATCAGAACAACATGAATTCTGCTAAAATTAAAGCAAGAACGAATATCAAATTTATGGTGAAGCTTGGGTGGAAGAATAGTAGAATTATTGGTACTTTATGAAAAGTTTTTGGGGACAATGTCCCAAGGAAATCCGCAGTTTAAAAATGGATAATATGTTTTAAGAAGGGATGAGATGATGTTGAAGATGAAGTCTGCAATGACAGACCAACTACATCAATTTGAGAGTGAAAATTCACCTTGTTTAAGATGTAATTGATAAGGACCAATGATAAACAGCAGAAACAATAGCCAACATCAGAGACATCTCAACTGGTTCAGTTAACACAATTCTGGCTGAAAAATTGAAGTTGAACAAACTCCCCATTCAATGGGTGTCAAAACCATTATGTTTAGAGGAGTTGCAGACAAAAGCAGAGCTTTCGATAGAAGTTTTAAATAAACAGGATCAAGATCCTGAAGCTTTTTAAAAAATATTTTAATTGATTTTTTATTAAGAGACAGAGTCTCTCTCTGTCACCCAGCTGGAGTAGCTAGAACTGCAGACATGTGCCAGCATGCTCAGCTAATGAGATCCTGAAGCATTTCTTCAAAAACATTGCAACAGGAGATGAAACATGGCTTTTACCAGTATGATCCTGAAGACAAAGCCCAATCAAAGCAATGGCTACGAAAACATGGATATGGTCCAATCAAAGCGAAAGCACACCAGCCAGAAGCAAAGGTTGTGGCAACAGTTTTTTGAGTTGCTCAGGGCATTGTGCTTGTCAACTGGAGGGCCAAATAATAATAGCATCTGCTTATTATGAAAGCATTTATGAAAGTTAGCCAAAGCATTAGCAGAAAATGTTCAGGAGAGATTCACCAGAGAGTCCTCCACCTTGACAATGCTCCTGCTCATTCCTCTCATCAAATAAAGGCAATTTTGTGAGAGTTTTGAGGAATCTTCAGGTATCCACCTTACAGTCCTGATTTGGCTCCTTCTGCCTTCTTTTTTTTTTCCTACTCAAAAAATCTGTAAAAGGCACCCATTTTTTCCTTTAGCTAATAGTACAAAAAAGACTGCATTGACATGGTTAAATTCCCAGGACCCTCAGTTCTTTAGGGATGGACTAAATGGCTGGTATCATTGCTCACAAAAGTGTCTTGAATTTGATGATGTTTATGTTGAGAAATAAAGCTTATATTCTAATTTTTTATCTTTTAGTTACATTTTTCCATGAGCATTTTGAGGTTGCCTCATTCTTATCATCCCTTGTAATGCACTGTTTGGTGCCGTTGGTGCTTTACTTTGATCTTACTCATCATGAGACTGTTTTACTCAATTTTTCTCGCAAAATCCATGTATTCCAGTGATACTTGCTGTTTTTCTTTCTCTCGATGTACCATGCTCAGTTTTACTCAAAGCTTTGTTTACATTGAAGCAAGATTTTAAGTTGTATTTGAGTCAACTTTAATTTTAAATGAAAATGCTTAAGAGTTCACTTACATGGTACCTATACTTAATATAGTTTATTCAGTCTCTGTGATTATAAGCTACAGAAATTAAACTGGCTTAAGCCAAAAAAGTAAATTATTATTTTATAGACTCCAAGCACAATTTGTACAACTAAATAGCAGAGGACAGGGATTCCCAGAGTCTTTAGAACAGATAGAACCAGAGACAAAGCATGCCTCTGAGTTCCCTCCATCTTTCATCCCGGTTTCTCATGGCCTTCTGATTTCATGCTTTCTCCCCATAGGTTTGGTTCTTCCACATCTTTAGCCCCTCATCAAAAGTCCCTCTGAGGAGAGGAGGCTGATTCTCTTCTAAGCACACTGGTCTAGTTTAGGTCAGGTGTCCACTTCTGGCTGTACGGTCATATAATAATAGTATGGAAGTTCCCACTGTAGTTCTCTCTCTCTCTCTCTCTCTCTCTCTCTCTCTCTCTGTCTTTGTGTGTGTATATGTGTGTGTGTGTGTGTGTGTGTGTGTGTGTGTGTGTGTGGTGGGGTATGGCTGGGAGCTGTTCCCAGGTGAAGAGGGGAAGAATACTTGGTGTTAGTACTATAGAAGTATTATTATTAACACCACCTTTGGAAGCTTGAGTATGGATTTGTGCTCTTCCAAGTCTGCCATATAGGTAATCCTATTTTCATACAACATCTCCTTTGATATTAATGAAAGAAATATTATACTGATCTTGATGGCCACTACCATGTCTAAAAAAGACATGTATTATGCTACTATAATTCTACTTGCAAGGGCCGTATAAAAATGAGCTTGTGAATATAATTAATTGTTATTTATCTTTTGGATGTATCACTGGCTATATAATATGCATAGCAGTGTCACACAGTTAAAGTATCACCTGTTTTGAACATATACTTCTTTATCAAAAAGTAACTCATAAAATCATCTTCTATATTCACCACTGACTATACCTGGTTCACTGCTTAACATCAAACAGCCCACCAATAATACTTCCTAACAGTTTTTATAACTAGTTCAGCCTTTATTTTAGATGGCACTTTTTGGTAGATTCAATATTTTGAAGAACAAGAATGATAAATATAGAACCATTTGAATATTTGTTCTCCAAAATCGAATCACATGTTTTAGATAAAGAAAGTTGTTTCTGGTCACATACTGAATTTCTGTCTAGCTTTACAATGCCCTTTTCATCTTGATAGAATTCTTGAAATTTAAGAACATCTTTATCAAGTTTACATCTGTCAAAAATAGAGAAAAGAAATTCAGGCATCTTATTCAGACTTCTACTGACCTTGAGGGTTTCTCTATAAGTTTAGTAACTGAAATGAAATGTTAGTACTTAACAGTTGGAATCCTTTCCGATTTTGGTTACCATACTAAATAAGCTGCTGACACAGCATGAGAGCTTGTAAAGGATAAAAAAGATCATCTCTGGTCTGAGCTAAGACACTCTCTCCTACTGCTTTGCCCTTACATATGTCTGTGTGGGGCTAAACATCTGGTAGACCACTTATTATTTGTGAATGAGGGCAATTATCCATGGCACAGGTGTGTTATCCTCTGAAAGATCTTATTTCATTTGAATTTGGACATGTCTGCAAATAATTTATGAGATGCCCTTACTTTATAGTCATCTTTCCCATGGAGAATAATTGCTAAGCTGATTTTCTCCATTTTTCCTTTTCTTTCTTTCTTTTTAAATGAAGAGTTGAACTGTGACAGGTTTCAGCTAGGATGGTAATTGTAGCACCTTTTTGTGAAAATGTGAATGTTAACTAAAGCACTGGTTTTTCCCTGTAAACAACAGAGGAGATGCTATAATCTTCAGCATAATCTATTTTCAAGATCACATTATTCTTATAGTCAAAAGATTCTTAGTAGCAATTTCCTTCTGTTTTGGGGCCATTCTCATTCTCTCTCTCTCTCTCCCTCTCTCTCTTTCTCTCTCTCTCTCTCTCTCTCTCTCTCTTTCTCTCTCTTTCTCTCTATCTCTCTGTCTCTCTCCCTCTCTCTTTCTCTCTGTGTCTCTCTTTCTTCTAATGTCAGTAGATTAGAAGTCTGGTGGTCAGCATCATACTCATTCACTTTTTTTCACATTAAAAAAAAGCACAGATTTAGTTAACTTCCTTCTTGTTCTTCCCTTTTTCATTGTGCATCATTTGGATCTGTGAGCAATTCCTTAAAAGTCAAGGAGCCTTTAATTCTTTTAAGATCAAAAATTATGATTTGCATTTGCATGTTTGCAAATAATTAATATAGTTCATTTACAGACATGTCAGGACTTTGGACTCATTCCCTAACAGGAGGCATCCTTCTTAAAGTCCATTTGAGTTATTTGAAATTCAAAACAATGGAATATTTTCTCTCTACACAGGCTGTGTTCTATATAAAGTATCTCCAACAGATATTTATATATTGAGATATTTATAATGTAAAAGGAAACAGAATGTATGGGTTAAAATCAGTGCCTAGTAGTCAGATTATTTTGGGCAAATCATTTAACCTCCGTGAATGCAGCAAACTGGTTAAACATACGGGCTCTGGAAATACAGACCTGGGTTTGAGTGCTGGCTCTGTCCCATCACTCACCATGTGACCTCTCTTAAGCTTCAGTTTTCTAAATATATTATAGGGATTAATACCATGTCAAAGGAAGATAAATTTGTGTAAAATGTTTAGCACAGTGTCTTATAGAAGAAAGCATTAAATATGTTAGGTTATTATTACTATTATTAAGTGTTCAGTGCATATTAACCATTACCACAAGTAAATATAAAATGAAAATAACAATACTTGTCCTGCCTATCTCAGAGGTTATTATAAGTATCAAATGGTAGCATATGTATAAAACACTATGTAAATGTAAGATACTATTTTGATATTTTATAAGCTATAACTACCCTGTGTAAAAGAATCCTTGCTTTTAGTACTGCCAAAATTTTGGAAATTTTTTCTTGTTCACTGTTGTATCCATAGCACTTAGCATGGTGCCAGGCACATGGTAAGAGTTCCAGAAATTCTTACTGAATGAAGTTATTGTGTTGCTTACTTTGCCACTTTTTGGAGTTTGAAACGAATTCTAATTCTTTCTTTTACCAGTGAGGATTTTTTGTCTTATTTGGTTGGAAATTATTGGGAAAAATTGAGATTAAATTGTGGGTTTTTCCATTGGAGGTTCTGGAGAAGGATTCAAACAGAATATAGTACAGTATCATTAAAGGTGAAACAAAAGCAAATTGAAAGGCAGCTTCACCCACTGTCTCCTGTCTCTTAATCAGTATCGAGTGGAATTGATTAGGGAGGGAAATAAAAATGGAGCGTGATCTCGACTGAATCATATGGTAGAGTATCTGGCTAAGTCAGAGACAGGGTAAGGAGTAAGGCTGCTTTGATTAAAAAAATGAAGGAAAACATAACTGATTGTAAGGATGACTTTTTCTATTACCCTCATTTCTTTTTCTCAAAAGAGAGTAATAAATGGAGAATTAACATAAAAGTTATAACAAAATCAAAGAAAGGGAGGTGGAGGAGAAAAAGAGAGAAACAATTTTCTAACAGCCAAAGAATAATAATAATAATTTCTTGCAGTGAATATAAATGCATTGGTATTTGGTATCTCATGGATCTAGAATATTCTGAAAACTTTGGTCCCTCATCCTCTCCATCAGTTTTTTCCTACCAAACCATACTCCTGCCTCCTTGAATTTTATCTGAAGAGCTGAATAGAAAGTGATACAGTGTCCATTTTGATTTTTATTCCAGGCAATGTTTCTGTTCTTGAATGAAGAGGTCAGTGGAAGCCTAGAGCCTTTTTAACTTAGATTAAATCACAGTATTCATTAAGTAATCTAGTGGTTCTTAACCTAGGCTGGGCATCATATTTACTTAGGAAACTTTTTAATAATATAGATTAATCACAGACTCTTATTCAGTAAATTGGGGGAATTTGTGGTGAAAAAATTTGGCGGTTTGTATTTTTAGCAGATTGTGATGCAGGTGATTTTGTTTATGAAAACCACTGATCTGGTTAAACCTAGCTATTTTATAAGGAAGCAATTTTGAATCAAGAGAAGGGAAGTGACTTCGTTAATAGTGTGCTGTCCTGGTATTGAATAAGATGGCAATGCCCCAAGATAAGAGTTAGAAATATGCATAGCACAAAAATATGGATTTATAAAAGCAACTGAGATTCTACATCTGACCAAATGCCAGAGCTTCTAGCAGATAATCAGTAAGTCCTCAAATTGAACTTTCCTCTCTGTTCTTCACTGAGATGTCCCAGTCATTTGCTCCCACACAGCATGTGACAGCATTGTTGGAATAAGTAGGAGCTCAAGCATAGTGAAAAAGAAATTAATGCCTCACCTGCTGGAAACACATGTAAGAAATGGTGAGGCTCTCAAGTCTCCTTACATAACCTGTATTCTTATTAGCTGGAGCATTGACTGCAAACGTAAATATTAGTTATCTTTCTCCCATTAATTATTGTCACACAGATTTAAAGGGTCAGAGATTTGGAAGTTAATGCCTCATTCAGTGTGGGAAAAGTAACACCGTGCACTTTGGCTGCTGTTTTTCTTTCTGGCTGACTGCAGACCAATTGTTTCTGCCCCATCTCAGCTGGCTGGCAAAACGCTTATTTGCATAGGGCAGCTATTTTCATGGTGGGAAGGGGCAGCATCAAACTCGCTTTTGATTTCCAGTGAGGCTGTGGATCTCAGAACTGATATCCATTATATCCATCACATTTTATGCCTGTTCTTTTTCTGTGATTAGGACATCTTTGTGTGTTCTTTCACTATGACCATCTGGCTTTCTCTTGTGGCAAAAGATATTCTTTCCTCCAAACTAACCAAGAAAAGCCCAAAGTTTTTGTATTGCTTTGTTGAGAGGCAAATAATGCAGCATGAGGTAGTGAGGTAAGAAACCTGGGTTCTATTCTCAGTGTGCCATGAGGCTTGGGCATGCTGATTAAACTTTCAGAGCCTTGGATTCTTCATAAAATGAGAATAATCGTAGGCATGTGGCCTATCATCTAGACAGGTGAAATAGTAAAGAAAACAATTATAATTTGTAGTAACTAAGAAAACTATATTCAGTTTTGATCATCCCCATTGATTGCTATTTCCAATGGAAATTGAATTTTGTCATTGGACTTTTTGAGGGAAATGGTCTTCTTGTATGGGACTTTTATTAAAAATCATGTCCAAAGTCAATTATACACTTGAAAGTATTGAGTTCTTAACAGGTGGTGAGATAGTATGAAGATACCACCAAGCACGTGAACAGATCAGCAGGAAAGCATCATCTGGCAGTCAGACAGGGAACAGTGGCTGGATATGCTCACCTGGCAGTGGACAGGTGGAAAGGCAGCAGGAGAGCAACACCATTGGCTCCCATGCTTGACATTAATCACATTCCTATGAAAATGCTGCAATTTTTGCAGCACATCCGTGGAAGGCAACTGTCAGATTCTATTGGATGTTCACTTACACTTTACTTAAGAGTAAAACAAACAAGCTAAAAACTAACAAACAGTTGTCCCAGCAACATCCCCAAACAGAATGAAAATAGTATTAAGCTTATTGCAGTGATTCAAATCTTGAGAATAGGGTAATAAAGCACAGGCCTCTCTTTTGTAAGAAAAAATTATTACTGAGAAAATACTGGCTAGTATATGGCCTGTTTACTTCTTGAAGTGCTGCTCTTGGTTGTAGACATCAGTTTAGTCTCCTTCTGGGAGCATCTGGGGTGTTGATTCTAACAAAGGGATTTTCTCGCAGAAGCAGAGTGGTAGCTATGAGTAGAAGGGCAGAATATTATAATTCACTGAGGCAATGCAACTCTAGGGATTGCTCCCAAACTCTCGTTCACATCTCCTTTCCAAGGAGGAAGGGTAGATTCTCTTGAAGAGCTATGGAAATTGGCTGGATAAGTATTCAATAAAAGTTTATTAATGAATGAAGCAATGACTGATATTTCTACTTCTTACTTCCTAGGACACTTACTGTCTTTGGGCTTCTATCCCAATATCTACTATATTTGTTAGTGAATGACAAGTCCATTAGCAGATGGTCCCAAGTTTGCTTTGTAGTTCAACATTGTCAAGGAATTGGGCTCCTTTAGTTCTTCTGCTTTGTCATACTCAGTAAGTTGTGAGTATCTTCCCTCATGGTCTCAAGATGAGCTTTTGTAGCCTCCAAGCCATCATGTTATCACAAATGTTTGTTCTTTGTTCTTTTTATTTTTTTTATTTTTGAGAAGAAGTTTCACTCTTGTTGCCCAGGCTGGAGTGCAATGGCACAGTTGTGGCTCTCTGCAACCTCCACCTCCGAGTTTAAGTAATTCTCCTGCCTCAGCCTCCCAAGTAGCTGGGATTACGAGCACCCACCTTTATGCCTGGCTAATATTTTTGCATTTTTAGTAGAGATGAGGTTTCACCATGTTGGTCAGGCTGGTCTTAAACTCTTGACCTCAGATGATCTGCCTGCCTCAGCCTCCCAAAGTGCTGGGATTACTTACAGGCATAAGCCATCGCACCCAACCAAGTATTTGTTCTTTATAAAGCAGGAGACATGGATGGCGGCGGCTTTTCCTCTTCCACTTATTATGGAAGAAACTTGCTCTCAGAAATCTCCAGTGGCTACTTTGGCTTAAATCTCATTGACCAATATTGGCTTACATATGAATATTTTACTAATCATTGGAAAAGGAGAATGGGATTCCCTTGATTGCATTACATCAATCCTGATTCACATACAGGGGTTAGACAAATCCTCTCTCTCCCAACAAAATTGTTGTTTATAGAGGAAGTAAAAAATATTTACCACTTCTAATCTGCGCAATCCTTGATGGCAGAACCGGCATTATCCTGTCTAGTTTTCCTAAGCATCTAACAAAGTGCTTGGTTCATCATAGAGTCTCAGTAATTTATTAAATAAATGGTAAATGGATGGATCCAGAGAGCAAGTCAATAACAAATAATTGAGTCCAATGTAGGTTACATTTTTTTTTTTTTTAAAGAAATTAACTATTCCAGGCAGGTAATACATATCATTTCTAACTCTTTGATAATCCATAAAGTAAGTTTTCCGGTCCACATTTCATGTATTGAGACACTAAGGCAAAGAGGTCTTGAGCAATTTGCCTAGGGTTATAAACCTAGAAAGTGGCAAATCCATGTGATTCCCAAATTAGTCTTCTTCCATAATACCATAGTGCCTCTTTGTGTTGGAACATAGTTTTTTGTTCTACTGGGCTTGCCTGAGATGACTGTTTCATTTAATGTCCTCAAGGCCTAGAGTATCTGTGGTAGAAACTGAAGTCTTCAGATTGTATCTTCTCTAAGCACCTGTATTTGCATATGAATCAAACTGAATGGGAAGGGAACAAGCAAAGTGAAAAGGTTTCTGGTGAAAGGCAGTTAATCTATCCCTTTCTAGCTTTCTAATGAATAATTTTCTCACTAATCTTTCAACCTGTCAAAGACACTTGCCTAGCACCTAAGTTTGAACCAAGGTAAAACTAGTGAAGTGAGAAGAGAGAATATGTAGAATGAGAACTCTCATTCCTGATCAGTACAGACAAAGGCAATTTAGAGTCAGTACTTTCGGCCATTCCTGACAAAATTACTATCATTTCTCACCTAGACCATTGCAAAGGCTGTAACTGGCCCTCCTTGGGTCTTTCTCCAAATGGCAGCTCAAGTGGTTTTTCAAAATCAAATCTTTTGTCATTCACGAGTTTAAAAGTTTCATTGGCTTTTTATTGTGTTTAGAATTAAAACTAATGGGACTTGAATATTCAAATTTTCTCTTAGGCCTGGCCTTCCTTAGCACTCTGTCCTCATCCTACACCTCCCACCATTACTCTCAGCCCTGACTGACTCCCATCACTCTTTCCACCCCTCGCTCACTGAACTCTCTCCTAGTGAGGATTTTCCTGCACTCATCCCTGACTGGAATGCTCAATCCTGAGGGAGGTTAACTTACTCAGCCTTTAGGGCTCAAGTATCAGTGCCCTAACAGCCCCACCCACACCCTCAGTTTAAGTTTCTTTATTCTGTTCTGTTAGAACCCTCTTTCCTTCCCCCCACCCCCCCCCACCGCCACCTCCCCCCCCACCAGGATTCATTTCTCTTTGTGTTTATATACTTATTTACATGACTGTTGGTTTGATGTCTGCCTCTTCTTATTTTTAAAATAGCTTTATTGAGATTTAATTAATCTATAATATAATTCATCCATTTACAGTATAAATCTGGTTTTTATTTGTTCACAAAGTTGTGCACTTATCACTACAATCAATTTAGAACATTTTCATTACCCCCAAAAGAAACCCTATAACCATTAGCAGTCATTTTCCATTTCTTTCTCCTCTTTTACCCATCCTCTCCCCACAGTGTCCCCCTAGTCTGCACAGCCCCAGGCAAGCACTTACCTACTTTCTGTCTGTCTATATTTGCTTATTCTGAACATTAAAAAACATTCTTTCTAACTGTAATTATATATCCTTTGACCAACATCTTCCCATCTTTTTCTGCCCTTTGACTTCCAATGCTCTGGCAACTACTATTTTACTCTCTATTGCCTCCCCTCCTGAGTCAGTAAGGGGTAGCAGGGGCATAGACGATGGAGGCAAACAGGCTGTGTTCAGAGTGTAGCTCTAATACTTAACAGCTGTGTGACCCTAGACAAGTTACTTTCCATGTCTCACTTTCCTTAACTATAAAGTGGGGAATATAATAGTATCCACCTCTTGTAGGATTGTGAGGATTGAATAGATTAATATAGATATAAAGTACATAGAACAGTGCCTGATACACTTTACATACTATTTAAAATGACTAGCTCTTTAAAAACATGTCTGCTAAGCTCACCATTGTAATCTCACCATAACCTTCATCAGAGAGCACCACACCTGCACGTAGTAGATGCATAGCAAACATTTGTTAGGTGAATGGATAAAGATAGAAATGTCTATTTTAACACAAATATCTTTTTTTTCCTGTCATTGTTATAACCTTTCCATAGTACATGAAAAATAAGGCATGGCTGGCTTTTATAGATTGAAAATGTTAGATCTTAATATCCATCCAGGCTATTTGAAAACCTAAATAAATCTTTAAGTTTTGGCTTGATGCTGAATGAAATTGGTGCTTGAATCAGGATAGGCTTCCAGCCCACATACACAGAGTAATCTCTGAGCCCTGTTATAGCTCAAAAATAGGACCCAGCTTACTTTT
Organism: Saimiri boliviensis; assembly: GCF_048565385.1. Classification (NCBI taxonomy): domain Eukaryota; kingdom Metazoa; phylum Chordata; class Mammalia; order Primates; family Cebidae; genus Saimiri; species Saimiri boliviensis. The sequence goes on from NC_133453.1 coordinate 41,932,189, forward strand.
ATTTTAGCAGACTTGTCAATTATATTTGACATTCTGGGTGAATCTTTTTTCTTTTCTTCCATTGGAGAGTTTCCAAATTTGTGCTAATTGGTTGGCCTTCAAAAATTTACTGAATTTCTTGGAAGGACTATTGATAAAGCAAGGTAGGTATTTTCAATGTTTTCACTCACTCTGTCTTTGGCTTCATGCTTTTTCTCTGTAACATGTAAGGTCTCAGTTTGCAGACCTGTTAAAGTCCTGTGTGAAGGGGAAAGGCAAACCGAAGACATTTATGACCCCACAACCAGCAGGTGGAGGAGACTGGGCTTTTGGTTTATTCATTGACTTGTTTATTCTTCTTTATTCATGAATTTTATCTGTATGCAAATAGGAATTCAGAGCCAAAGATCACGAAGACAATGAGATAGGAAGTAGGCCAAAGACTGGTGATTGAACCTTGCTACAGGATTCAGGTTGCAGGTGGTGAGGTGGGAGGGAAGAGTTGGGGAGAAAAGGAGAATAAGAGTGAGAAGAAAGGGGCCTGCAGATGAGTAAAGGAAAAAAATACAAATAAATTTTTTAGAAACATCTTTAAAAATGTATTCCAGGACAGACAAGCTTTTCTTTTACTGGCAATAATGCATTTGAAATGCATTATTCAGAGAACACAATATTACCAAAGTCAACATGTATGGTGACAACTTTGCCTTGTTGCAGAAAGAAAAAAAATAGCGATGTGGAAGTGCTTCAAGTAAATGAAAATGAATCCAGTTCATAATCAAGTAAAAATGTTACGGGTCCAGAGCCAGAGAATATTCTTATAGTGGGCTTTTTTCAGCACCCTAAATTTAACCAGATGGAATGCTTTTTAAAGAACCACCCTATTCAAACTTTGGAAGTGAAGAATTTGTCTTTTAATGGTAAATTTGCATTCCATCAAAAGATGGAACACATCATCCTCAGCTTACTTATTACCCAGAAATAAATTATAATTTAATTGATTTTATGTCATGGTCTATGATGAATACCTAGGTTTCAGAAAATTTATTTCAGACACGAACAAGTAGATGTATACAAACAACATGAGTTGAGACACATGAAAAATGTGAGCTCCATTCCTGGTATACTGAAAGCCATGTAACCACAAATTCTTGTTGGTTTTAATATGAATATCCTATTTCACAAACCCCAAATAGTGAGGTTAGAGAGAGAATACTCACTACCCTGAATATGGAAAAATTAATGCAGCTGAATTATTAGTAAGGGCAGATCTAGTTGCTGAAATGCAAATAGGTCAACAGCAAGTTAATACAATCCAACAGAGAACCATGGGATCTGTCAAAAATTCTTTGTTTGAAAGGAGTCCCATATGCTACCGAAATAGCAACATAATTTTCTGATAGCTATGACAAGTGGAAGCGGTAGTGGTAGAAGAAGCGCCCATGTTGCTCTAATTTCTATACAATGGGTTATGCTTTTGTCAGTCACCAGGTTGATTTAGACATCTGTTGGTAATAGTGGTACAGACACAATCTTAACAGTCAACAAATACTTACTGAATGTCAACTATGTGTCAAGCCCTGTGGTAGGTGCTGGGAATGTGAGGGGTGGTAGGTAAAAAGGGAACTAAGGCACTTGCTTATTTCTTGTGGAATTAACAAACCTACCGAGAGTTATCCAGAGATGGAAACAGTCATATTGTGCTTCAGGCATTACTTGAGATATGCACATAATCCAATGTGGTCTAGAGAGGGCAGCTACTCCTGCCCTACTGTGAGTGAGAGAAGGTTTGCCCAAGAATAATGTATTTGAATTGGACCTTTGCAAGTGATTAGGATTTTGTTAGGCCAAGAAGGAGGAGGCAGAAAGAGCATCCAGGCACAAGAGGAGTGTTTCCAAAGTCCAGGACGTTTGGTAACTCACCTGGGATTGGCAGGTAAAGTTGATTCGGCTAGATCTGTGTGAGGAATAACATTATTGCATTTGAGCCTTGTGTTAGTCAGTGTGGGCTGCTGTAATGAAGTTCCATAGGCTGGTGGCTTATAAACCATAGGAATCTATTTCCCACCGTTTTGGAGTCTAGAAGTCCAAGATCAGGGTGCCAACATGGTCAAGTCCTGGTGAGGACCATCTTCCAGGTCACAGACTGCTGCCATCCGGTTATATCCTCACATAGCAGAATGAGGACTGGAGTGTTTTCTAGGGCCTCCCTTTATGCAGACACTAATCATGTTCATGAGGGTGGAGCCCTCATGGCCTAATTTCCTGTAAAAGGCCACCCCCTAATATCACATTGGGGGCTAGGTTTCAACATATGGATTTTGGGGAAACGTAAACATTCAGTCTATCATAAGACAATCCTGTAAGGTGGCTAGACATTATTATCTCTAGTATATGGATGAGAAAATTGAGGCTTAGGAGGTTGAGCAACTTAATGAACATCACCTATCTTGGGGTCATCTCTACAACTTCAGTTTCACAATCATGAGTAATAGTTTTACGTAGCACAGCTGAATTTTGCTCAATGATGTTAAAATGCTAACATTGGGAGAACATATATCTAAATAAGAATAATGCTAACAGGATAAACCTCCAAATTATTCATGACATATAAGCCTGCCTTCTGCCACCCAGCACACTTTTGTTTACCAACTTTTGTCAGGAAGTGACCTTTTTTTTTTTTTTTTTTTTTTTTTTTTTTTTTTTTTTTTAAATATATTGAGATGGGTGGCTTCCTTCTGAGGTTTCCTTAAGAAGTAAGTGGTGTGCTTAAACATAAGTCCAACTGAATGGCTCACTATAATATACTGATACACCTTAAAGAATAACATTATTGCATCTTTATTTTATTTTATAGACAGGGTCTCACTGTGTTACCCAGGCTAGAGAGCAGTTGTGCAATTATAGCTCACTGTAACCTTGAACCCCTGGGCTCAAGCTATCCTCTTGCCTCAGCCTCCTGAGTTGCTAGGACTACAGGCACACACTACCATACATGGCTTTTTTTTTTTTTTTTTTTTTTTAAATTTATGTTTTGTAGAGATAGGGTCTTGTTATTTGATCAGACTGGTCTTGAACTCTGGGCCTCAAGTGATCCTCCCACTTCAGCCTTCTTAGTAGCTGGGACTATAAATGAACCTAACTATGCCCAGCACCTAAAAAGAAGTTTAGTCTGTATCATGGAAGAGAGCCAAAAGATGGATAAGAGCTCCTGGCCTAGGAGCAAGCAAAAAAGATTCTTCATAGTTCAGAGGAGAGGATGAAACATATTTAGTGTGTGAAAGAAGTGAAACACAAAAGTCTTTTGATTTATCATCTAGGAAAAGGAATAAGAAAGCAAAGCCCAAGGAAGGAAATACAGTCAAAGGAATAGGAATTATAATAAATCCTTAGAAGCGGCTTAATGAGGTCAGGGAAAAAGACAGGACAAAGGAGGAAAATATGTTAGGAGAATAGACTCCATTAAGTGGTCATTATAAGAAGAAAGAAATCCCTCTGGGAAAAATTGATGACCTATTCAGGAAAAAGAAAGGCAGGCTCAATCCCTAGAATAAGACACACTACACTCCAAACGGTGTTTCTGACCCTTGGAATTCAACATGATAGTCAAATTGTGCTTTGCTACTGACAAGATCTCCAAATTTAGATAATTTATACAATGTATAATTATAAAACACTATCCTAAGAATTGTAATTCTATCACATTTCCATTTGAGACATTGTGTAATCACTAAAATAAGAGCAATAAAACAAAGGAGAAAAAATTGAAAATTGTTTTAGAAAACAAAATTCTTTTGTGCTGTGTTTCTGGAATATTTTGGTAAACATGTCAATAGCAAAGCATATACATTAATTATATTACCTACAAACAGAATAAAATGGAAGACCATATAAAACTAACTTCAGGTTCATTGAAAATAACCTATTAATATCTAAAAATTATACTGTCTTCTATTTGAGCCATTATATTGTAACTTAAATGTGATTTGCAATAAAACTAAAAGAAGAAAATATGAAAATTACATTGGCAAGACAAAAAAACAACATCCTGTGGCTCTGGATTTCCAGGAGACTCACTGGGAGGTGGGACCAATTCAAAAGGTGAGCCACTTCTGTTTATGGATTGTGTGGCAGAGGGCCAAATCCAACAGTTGCTGTTGAGACACTTATTGTTGGTGGAGGAGGTGCTGGGCTAGAGAAGTCCCTCAGTTAAAGTGATTTCTGGGAGATTCCTCTTCTTAGGAGTTTCCCCCTGAGATCCATCTGATGGGTTGGGGAGAGGGAGGACTCTGGGTCAGCAGTGCCATGTTCAGTTGTGTGCGTGTGTGTTTGGGGGAATGCAGGGGGTGGTTGAATCTAAAGACAGTCCCAAGTATCTGCCCTAGGACAGCACTCGAGCACTAAGACAAGCTCTGTCTTATGGAAAAATTGCTGCATCAGGACAGAGCTGGCCAGATGGATGGGTCCTGATCCTGTGGTCCTGACCCAGGGGAGATGCTATCTGGTCAAAATCTGACACTGGACCCTGGATCCTCTTACAGCCTGATGTTCCTCCTTCCTTAGGGACTTGGTTGTCTAGGAGATTCCCTGGTAGTCCTTCCTAGCCAAATGCCCTATTTGGGACATTGAATACATGACAATATTTTTAAGGCATTTAAATTATTCCTCAATATATTTTTTTGCCTGATACGTGTATTTTCTTTTCTAAGTTAAAATGACTTCTTTCAGCCTACAAAGCTGAATTTCATAATAGTGAGTGATGCTTTTGACTTTTTCTGAAAGAATTTTGACATATATTTTATAAGTGTCCAGCTCTTTACATACATGGCTGATCTTTTCATCTTTCTTGAAAAGATACTCTTTTATTTTTCCAGGATAAATTCTCTGTAAGTTGGATATTTAATTAAAATTCATTTCCTCAGTACAGTTCAGAAAGGAATAGAAATTTCTGCTTTCCCTTTCTGACTGCAGCTAAGTTTTCTCAGTTTTTAGACTTTTAATATGTTCTTTAAGTGCATCAGTTATGTTATTTTGTTCAGTTAATTCAGTATACATTTGGTTTCTGTTGTCTCTGAGTTCTTACAAATTTAACTCAGCTTCATCAATCAGTTTCTTTAAAACTTCTTTGGATTCATTGTCTAAGAGGTCTCCATTTTCAAATGCATTCATTATATCCATTTTAGCAATCCAAATCTTGTTGTTGTTGTTGTTGTTGTTGAATGAGAGGTTCTAATTTTGCCCAGGTTGGCCTTGAACGCATAGCCTTGACTCCTCAAGCATCAGGACGACTGGCCAGAGCCACCGCGGCTGCCTTTTTTTTTTATTATAAATCTTTTTTTTTTTTTTTTTCCAATTAAGATGGGGTTTCACCATGTTGGTCAGGCTGGTCTTGAACTCCCGACCTCAGGTGATCTGCCCACCTTGACCTCCAAAGTGCCTGGATTACAGGCATGAGCCACCATGCCCACCACAACCCAAATCTTTTATCCAAAGCGTTCACCCTGAGTCTTCATCTGATTTTACCATTTTGATGTTTTTCAGTCTCACTTATATTTTCCTAATTTTTTGATATGTTTGCTCACTCATCTTTTCTATTCTTCAGCTACTTATGAAAGTAGCTTTGTACTTCCCCAAATATTAGAATATTCATTCAAAGCATCCTTTAGTATTGTTTCTCTCAAGTTGTGCTTCATTATTTGTGATATATTTTGAAGGCAGTCTTGCTAGCAGCTACTTGAAATGGAATGAGTTTTTAGATATCTTTTAAATTCTGAAACATTCTTGTAATGTTAGCCATTAGATTAGCCTGTTATAAGTATTTAGATTTAACTTCTTCACAAAATCTACATTTTAAGCCCAATTCCTACTTTGTATTACAGCTTAATTACTATTCACAATATTAAAAGAGAAAAAAATAAAAATTAGTGGAGAGATAAAAAAAATTTTCTGTGGCTTTGGATTTTTAGAAGTAGACTCATTGCAAAAGAAGATGTACAAATTAAGTAAGATGTCTATTATCATTAGCCATAGAGGGATGCAAATTAAAATCACAATGACACACCATTTCATGTCTAGTAGAATAAATAAAATTTTTTAGAAACTGAATTCTCCAAATGTTACTTAGAATGTTGAACAACTGGCATTCCCATATATTGCTGATAGGACTTAAAATGGTACAGCCACTTTGGTAAAAACAGCAACAACAACAACAACAACAACAACAACAAAACCTGGCAGTTTTTAAATAAGGCTAAACAATAGACTAGCCATTCTAGGAATTTACCCAAGAGAAATGAATACATATGTCCACATACGGACTTGTAACAAGACTGTTCACAGCAGCTGTATTCATTATAGCTCTAAAATGGAAAAACCCCAAATGTCCATCAACTGAAGAATGGGTAGACAACTTTCTATATATTTTATACAATGTATACAATATTTCATACAAGCATTTCATACAATGAAATACTACTTAGCAATAAAAAAAGGAATGAGCTTCTGACTTGCACAATGTGGACGAATTTACATTATGTTGGCTGAAAGAAGCCAAACACAAGAGTATATGTTATACCATTAGATATGTACAAAGCTCAAGAACAGGCAAAACAAATCTGTGATAGTAGAAATCAGAATAGCGAGTACCTGTACAGGAGGATGGGGTGACGGAGTATGAGCTGTTAGCGCTTTCTGGGGTGAATGAAACTGTCTATAACTTGATTGTTGTCACATGGGATTTTACATTTCTTTCACATTTCATTGAATTGTACATTTGCACATTTTACCTTACTAATATAACTGGACCGGGATTACTTTTGCTGAGAGGGTGGAATCAAAGCATTCTAAAGCCATGTGACTGCATCTGGATGAGAACTTCCTTCTTAAGGATCCTTTGACATCTGGGGAAGAGCAATTGAGAAAGTACTAACAGAGCTTGAGCACTCTTGCTTTCAAGAAAATGGGTTGTTCACAGCTTTCAACTGCTCTTCTGCTACCTTCATAGCATCTCCCGCTGCTACTCCCAAACAATATTTAAAGGGGGGAATTTGTGTGAGAAAGACAGTCTCACATAAATTCCCCAAAATTCAGATCCTGTGGGAGTGGGTGGTAGAAGAAACAGTGGAAGAGAAAAAAATGAGAGCAAATATGGTATTTAGCTTAAGGGAAGGAAAAAACTTGTTAGAATACTTATGTAAACAGAGATTTTGCTTAGTGTGGAAAGAAATTGAACTGTTGATACATGGATCATGAGGCAACAAAGAAATTAGGGGCAGGTGAATTAATACTTGCCAGCAAGTGAGAAGTGCTTTCTATAAGCATTCAGGCCAATCCTCTGATATTTAATGAATCATAGTATCAAAAACAAAGTCTATGATATTGATCTGCTATATATACTAATTTACCAGTGAGTTAAAAAAATTCAGGTTCCAGTGAGTTAAATATTTCTACCTCTAAAACATAAATCATTCCACATATTGTATGCTTTCATATATAGGATATTTCTAGAATAGGGAAAACAGTAGAGAGAAAACAGATTAATGATTGCCTTGGGCTAAGAGGGCATAACTAAGGAGTACAGTGTTTCTTTTTTGGGGGGTGACAAAAATATTCTAAAATTGATTATGATGCTGCTTTTAAAACTCTGTAAATATACCAAATGCCACTGAGTTGTAGATTTAAAATGGGTGATTGTACAGGATGTGACTATCTCAATAAAACTGTTAAAAATGTCAACTATTTAAACCACACTGAATAGGCAAATAAAAAATACAAGCGACTGTATTGTTTGTGAGCAGATTTCATATGTATCTATGATTTCATTGAAGGTTTATAGGATGGAAAGTGAAGAAAGTTATCAATATGTTAAATTTTCTATGCATGAAGAAACAAACTAAACTAAGATATAACATATTAAATCTTAATGTAATAATTCCAAAAGAAAAATCACCTCAAAAAATGTCTCTGTGTGGCAGACAAGTAGATGATATTAAGATCTCAACTGCCTTTTTCTTGAAAAGATTATTTGTGCTAATGTAGGCAAGTAAACTACACACACGTAGCCTCTGTTTTGCAGCCCTGTTTTAAGAAATGAGGATGTAAACATACACAGTATAGCTCACAAAGGGACACAATTACACTTTACCATGTATAGTTACAGTACCTGAGAGGTAGAAGGTGGTCAATAAATGGTTGCTGAATACCACCTTTGACAATTGTAAATCACCATTAAAATATAACATATTAATTACTCTTTGAAGGCAGAGACTAAGTTTTGTAACTCTTTGTTCTGTTCACAGTGCCTTTTACATGTCAAGACTGAGAGCCAAGGAGTGTAGTGGAATTAATTCCCACTGGTTTGGGAATGAGACATGACTGAGTTTGAATCCCAACTGTCAGCTCAGGCTAATTACTTACTGCTTTAAGCCTCAGTTTTCTTCATAAAATGGGGAGGCCATAACTCACAGAGGAGTTGTGAGATTCAAAGCAAAGAATGTAAAGAGCCTAGAAAAATTCTGGCATGTTTAAAGTGCACATTATATTTAAGTCGTTTTTCTCTGTATTTAACGAATAAAAAAATCACTGTCTTATTCAAATGTAGATATGAATTATTCCCAAATCAAGTATTTAAGTATGGATTATTTTTGGAAGCATTATGATAAAATTATTGTTAAAAAACATTTTGGGTGAAGCATATTTGAAATGTAAGAAGATAATGATAAAAATATTCTACAAAAATACAAATAATTTTTCAAAAGTCTATAGAAGATTTTTCCGAGCATGGCATGAAGACAGATGCAAAGGGAAATATTGGTAAATTAAAATACCTAAGAATTTAAGTTTGTACATAGAAAAATCACAGTTAACAATATTGAAAGACTGCAAACAGAAAAATATGTGATCTACAAGGCTGATATTTTAATATATATAAAACCCCTGCAAATCAATGAAAAGTCAAGCAAATTAAAAATAGGTAAAGAGTAGAGGCATCCAACAGATGAATTATAAAAGACTAATAATCATGTAAAAATTCATATTTACTAATAATTTTAAAATGTGAATTTAAAATTAATATTCATTTTTACCTATATATGTATTCCAAAGATGAGAAAGAGTGCTATCTGAAAGCTATACCAAGGTAGTCCATATCCTGAGCCACAAAACAAATGCTAACACATTTGCAAGCATTGAAATTACAGTGTGTTTTCTCTGACCAGTGTGGAACCAAATTAGAAATCAATAATACAAAGATAACAGAAAAATCCCCAAGTATTTGGGAACTAAGCAACACACTGCCAAATAATATACAGGTCAAAGAGGAAGTCTCAGGGAAATAAAAATATGCTGAACTAAATAAAACTAAAAATACAATATATCAAAATTTGTGGGACTCAGCTAAAGCAGTACTGAGAGCAAAATTTATAGCAATAAATGCACGCATTACAAAAGGGAAAAAGCCTCAAATTGATAATATAAACTCCCATCTCATGAACCTAGAAAAATCAAAATAAACCCAAAGTAGAAATAAATAATAAGTATAAGCAGAAACCAATTAAATTGAAAACAGCAAATCAATAGAGAATATCAATAAAACAGTGAACTAGTTCTTCAAAATGACCAATAAAATTGACTAACTTCTAGAATTACTGATGAAGAAAAAGAAGAACGAGATTACTGATATCAGGAATGGAATAATACCCATATACACCCTGAAGACATCAAAAGGATAATAGGGGATACTACGAACAATTCTACATATATAAAGTCTAAAACTTAGATGAAATGGACTAATTCTTGAAGAATAAAATATTATAACTCACCCAATATGTAATAGATAATTTGAATAGCCCCCATAACTACATAGGAAATTAACATTTTAATTTAAAAACTTCTCAAAATAGAAATTTCCAGCCCCCAATGATTTTACTGGAGAATGAATTAACACCAATTTTATGCAATCTTTCAGAAAACAGAAGAGAAAGGAATATTTTCTATCTTATTTTATAAGGCCAGAATTATTTGGATACCAACACTAGATAAAACAATGCCAGTCTCAAAAAAAAAAAAAAATAAGAAAAATATAGATCAAGATTTCCTGCATTTAGACACAAACATCCTCCATAAAATATTAGTAAACTGAATCAACAGGTATAAGAAGATTAAAACACATCATGAACTGGGTTTATTCCAGTTATGCAAAGCAGGTTCAGTATTTGAATATCAGTTGATGTAACACACCATGTTAACAGGCTAAAGAAGATAAATTATATGACCATATCAATTGATACAAAAAAGCATCTGACAAGTTCCTACACTCTGTCAAGTGTTCCTTTCATTGATAAAATCTCAGTAAGTCAGTAATAAAGAGGAATTACTTCAACTTGATAAAGAGCACTACAACACTACAAAAAACCTATAGCTAAAATTCTACGTAATGGCATAAGACTAAATGCTTTCCTTTTAAGATTAGGAACCAGGCAAGGATGTGGGTTCTTACTGCTCTTATTTGACATGGTTCTGGAAGTCACTTATTCATAATAGCCCCAAACTGATAATAACCAACTTGCTCCTCAATAGGGCAATGTTTAAGTAGTGGTACATCCATACCATGGAATACTATTCAGCAATAAAAAGGCAAACACTATTTATTAATGTAATAACTTGGATAGATCTCAGGGTTAGTATGCCGACTGAAAAAAAAAAGCCAATCTCTAAAGGTCACATACTTGGTGATTTCATTTATGTAACATTCTTGAAATTATAAAATTATAGAGATGGAAATCAGATTAGTGGTTTCCAAGAGTTAAAGAAGAGTTTGAGCCTGGAAGAGAGATGGGCATGGCTGTAAAGGGCAACAGGAAGAATCCTTGCAGTGATAGAAATGCTGTATCTTGACTATATCAATGTCACTATGCCGGTCCTGATATTATACCATAGTTTTATGTTTCCATTTGGGGAAACTGGGGAAAGTGTAAGGGGATCTCTGTATTTTTTTTTATAAGGACATATGAGTCTACTACTACCTCAAAATTAAAAGCTTAAAAAGCTATAAAATATAATAAATGTTATGGAAAAATGGGCACACTCATATATTTTTCTCTTCTGATAATAAGTGGTTCTACATTTTAGAGAAAAATATGAAAATAACTTGATTTAAAAATTGCATATATATACATATATAAATATATAAATATATAAATATATATATATATATATTGAGACAGGGTCTTGTTCTGTCACCCATGCTGGAGTGCAGTGACTCAATCTTGGCTCACTGAAACCTCTGCCTCCCAGTTTCAAGACATCCTCCGGCCTCAGGCTCCTGAGTACCTGGGACTAGAGTTGCATGACACCACAACCATAGCTGGCTAATTTTTGCATGTGTTTGTTTGCTTGTAGAGACAAGGTTTCACTATGTTGCCCAGGCTGATCTTGAACTCCTGAGCTCAAGCAATCTGCCCACCTTGGCCTCGCAATGTGCTGGGATTACAGGCATGAGCCACTCCCCTCCGCCCCACCCAGCCCTCAAATCGCATCTTTTAACCAGCAATTCTACTTTTAAGACTTTGTCTTTAGGATATCCCTTCGTACAAATAAAATGCTTATTTTGGCATTTAATGCGTGGACTGAATGGTATAAATTATAGATAGATAGATAGTTCTAGCCTATCGGTAGGGTATAGGTAAAACTAGAGTACATTCATATAAATGAATATTATACAGCCATTATAGTGGATCAGGTAGGAAAGATGGCCAGAAAAATAATTATGAGGTATTAGTAGTTGAAGAAAGCAAATTCAGAGCAACACTGTTTTCTATTCTTGTAAAATAATAGTATCATGTATACAAGCACAGGAAAAAAAATCAGAACAAACAGAGATCAAGTTCTAAACCATTTATCATCACTCCTACCCTGGGGCTAGAGTAGGATGACATTACAAGAAGTTGTCACTATTTATATATTCCTATATTGTTTTCATTTTTCATTAGGTATATTTGCTACTCTTATAATAAAAGATAGTTATGACATAAGCAATTTATAACATTAGCACAGGGTTTTACAGTTGAAGAGACACCTTTTTATGTATACGATTTCATTTAATGAGCAAACAGCCTCACGAGGAGGATAAGTAGACCCAATGTGTGAAATGAGGAAATAGATGGTCCCAAAGCTTAACTAACTTGCCCTAGGATTCTCAGCTGGTGAGTGACAGAACACAGGTCTAGAGTCTTTGGCCCATGCTTTATGCAGGTTGATCCATTATTATACTCCTTGTGGATTTCTTTTGCCTGCTCAAATCTTCTTGGCTACTAGAATGACTCTCTCATTTCTTTCTCTTTGCCTTGTAGCCTGTCAGTCAAGACCACATCCTTTCAAAAGCTTATAGAGCAGAAGTAGATTCCGACCACTTGTTCAGCTTGTGTCCTTTGCTGCTTTACTCTGTTCCACCTTGCACTGGATGGCCTGAACTGCATTTAAAGGTATGTTGCACAATACTAAATGTTCTTCAGCTGTGAGCCTTTTATATACCCAAGGAGATCTTATGTGATATTGAAGGCAAAGGCCAGTTCACAATTTCTTTGGTTGTCTCCTTACACATGGAAAATACAGTGCTCTGTTCAAAACACACTTACAGCAATTCACTATTAGCTTAACATCATCTTCAAAATTGGCATCTAAATGCAACTCATGAAGAATACAGTATTCTCTTTCATTGGCTAATAGTGAAAGTAAGAGAATCACAGAAGTCCCCCAAGTTGCTAAGGGTAGAATTCCTGTACCCTCAAACTGAGAGTTACTTCTCTCTGGAAGTGTAGTGAAATGAGTTAAACTACAAAGCAGCGCATTACCAAGATTTTTTCATTTAAAAACAAAACACTATTTTGCCAACAGCTGCTTTTATGGTAAATCTTCTACTCAAACTAAATTTATTGGGCTTCTGTTAAAGAGGGAATCTGACTGTGTTGACAAGTTGTTTGACCCTGAAACTGTGAAAGTTCAACTCTCTTGCTGCCAATTTGACCTCTCATTAAAACTTTTGGCTCCCGTCTGCTTCTGGTTATGTTAACCATGGGGTGGGTTTTTCTATGCAGTTAAAGGATAAAGACCAAGGTTTTGAAATCTGATCATCATTCATAGTCCTGTTTATGATCTCTTACCACAAATGATCTGTTAGACTGCCTTCTATTAATCATCTCTTGAAGAGGAGGAGGGAGTCACTTTGCTGTATCTTTTGTGCATAGGAAGGTTCCCCTTCATTTAACCTTACTGGAAGAGACTGCAATAATCATTTCTCTTGCTGATGGGTGGCCATTGTATTATTGTTTGCTCCCTCATTCAAGTTGGTGGGTGGCATTTATAGTGTGTGCATTCCATCCTTCTGATGATTGAGGAGTAAGGATTGGGTAGGAGAGGTACGGTAAGGAGGCAAAAGCTACCTCTGAGATGAGATTCCGAAATAAACTGAAAGGGTTCTTATCCTAGCAACCCTCAAAAAATACATAGAAACACATCTGTCCCTTATTTTTTCAGCTTGCTTTATGGTGAGTCATTCAAGTTCTTAAAACCATGCAATTACACATGCTAGCAGCAGGGAAAAAGAGTCGATAATAAACCTGGCAGGGGTAATTTAACCAAACCATGCATATCAGTGGTTTATACCAAGAAGGGAGATTTAGGAATTCTTTTCAAGATACATGCTTGCATGTGTGCACACACTCACAAATACATGCAGGTCCATAGGCATATATATTATGAAGTTATATATACACACACAACTACACATGCCATCTCTAGAATGTTCAGAGGAAAATGTAAATGGGGATATTCTATCAAAGAAATGCAATGTAAAACAAGTGTGGTTATAGGTTTAAAAAAACGGAATTCATTTGTATGTGCTAGGTTATCATACTCCTGCAGTTAGGTAAAGAAATATTCTGAGAAAATTATAATGAAAGAAATGTTAACAATTTAAGAAACAAAGAATAACGGAATATATCCAGATCGTTGCTTTCTTTAAGGAAATGAGTAAGGGCACAAAAGCTTACTTATACTGACACCATTGCATTAGCTAAATACCACTATGTATTTTTTTAAAATCCGTTAGTAAATATCCTTTGTTCTGAAGCCGAAATGTGGCAATTAATATGTCATGGAACATTATCTATATGCTGTAAACAAATGAGGAAACAGAACTAGTTATAGATATAACACGCTTCAGAAGAAGAAACTTAGCACTGGGTCCTAGGCTGTCTCTTTAACATATTTATTATAGTTAACTTTGCAGATGTTAGTGAGAAGGCCTTAGAGGTTCAGGTGAGGCCCATATTATGTAAAATTTACCATAAGATAAAATTCTTAGACTTTATCACTTATTCTTACAAAAAGTTCTTTGAGTCATTTTTGTTCAAATTGTGATTTACCTTAGGATGGAAAAGTTAACTATTGATTTTTTCCAAGCTTATAATTATTTAAGCATTTAAAAAATGTTTCCTACATTTAAAAATTATGTTTTTGAAAATAGTTGATAAAAACCAAAACGTGAGGAAGTCTTTTTTATTCCATAGAATTTATTCCTCACCTACAGTTCATCAGATCTTTAGATTCTCTATCCCTATTCTTTCTCATTGTTCAGTGTAAAAAAAGAAGTGTTAAATGCATTTCTTCCCTAGGATTCTTTCAGGCATGGATCACAGACTCAAGGAGATAAATACATTATTCACACACAGGCATATGCACACATCATACTTCTTTTTAGTAATCTTAAAAGGTAATTTGATTCAGGTTGTGAAGTTGTTTGCCAATTTGTCTGGTAATGTAAGTCCATCCATTATTGGTAAGATATGTTGTTATGATGTAAATATCTTTCATATATTCAACTGCATGTAATTGTATGATGATATTGGTCCTGGAAGTATTTCAAGGCACATTTTTGCACCTGAATATGAAAGCAGGCCTAGTTTAGTGGCATACTTTGAATTTGGAGTGCTTTTACTTTTATTCCCAATTAGGAGTACTCTGAATGTGTACGTGTGTGTATGTTTTTGTGCATTCTGAGAAAAGAGTTTATGCATGAATCTGGATTGAGGATACATTAAAAATATATCTACCCCAGAGCGTTTTACCTTAAATATATTTCATTTTGTACATATGCCATAATGTTAACAACTTCTTCATGTGGTGCATTAAAGTAGTATCTTTCTTTTGAAATTTAAAGTGAGTAAAATTTATTTTTGTTCATGTTTTAAATACTTCCGATTGATATTAGAGGTTAAATGTTTTCCACAAACATTTTGAGGTCATGATGATTTAGAAATGTGCTGTCAAATGTTGTCATTATTATTATTGTAAATTCCCTGACTTGACTTATTAAGGAATTAAGTAGAGTTTTTAACTAAACTTTTCTGAGTGGTTTGATAGTCACTTTGTGCTTTTCATTAGAGCTCAGAATAAAATTGATCTGATTTATTTTTTGTTTTTGATCTTATATAGTATTGTGGGAGTATTTGGAACATTTACTTAACTCGATAGGATTTCTAAAGAAACTTGTATCAAATATTTTGTGAACTCAAAGAAATAGCATGTGTGTAACAACCACAGAATCTCAGTGGCATACAGAAATAAGTTTTTATTATCATACTTATGGGTTAGCTGGGGTGGCTCTACTTTAGGCTTGGGTCAAGGAGACAGATGGGATAGCTGTGCTCCATATATCTAATTTGGGAGCCTAGGAGCAGTTGATATCTGGGACAAGATTTTCTCAGGGTAAAGGCTGACAGAAAGCTGAGTGGATCCATGGCCGTTAAGGGCTGGAACACTACAACTTCCATCCATATTTCCTTTACCAAAGCAGGTCATACGGCTGAACATAGTATCCAGTGGGGTTGGGAAAAGTTATTTGTTTAATAGGGGGCAGGGAGTGAATGTTTGCTAAACCAAGATCCAATCTATCACAGAGATAGTTTGGATCTATACAATCTATCTAGTATTTTTTGATTTCCTTGTTATAATTTAAGAATATACTTTGTGTCATTCATTGACTTCCATTAGAACTAATCTTGGAATCTCTGGCCCCTCAAAGATGCCTGGCTTCACCTACATTTAAGAGGCCATGAAATTCTTCTTATATGAAGTGTGCAGATGTTTCCTGACTTATAATAGTTTGATTGAAGATTTTTTAACTTTGCAATGATGTCAAAGTTATATCCATTCAGTAGAAACCATACTTGAAGTACTCATGCAACCATTGTTTTCCATGTATAGTGCAGTATTCAATAAATTACATGAGATATTGAAAAGTTTACTATAAAATAGGCTGAGTGTTGAAAGCTTTTGACCAACTCTAGGCTAATGTAAGCATTCTGAGCACATTTAAAGTAAGCTAAGCTATGATGTTCAGTAGGTTAGCTGTATTCAGTGCATTTTTGAGTTACAATATTTTCAATTTTCATTGAGTTTATTGGGATGTAATCTCACTGTAAGTTGAGGAGCATCTGTATTAGTTTTCTACTGCTATTTAAAAATCACCAAACATTTAGCCATTTTAAATAATATACACATTATCCCACAGTTTCCATTAATCAGGAATCCAGGCAGAGCTTAATTGGGTCCTAGACTCAGGGTCTCAGAGGCTGCAATCAAAGTGTCAACAAGACTGTGATCCTTTAAGAAGTTTGGAGTTGTCGTCCAACTCATGAGTCAGCAGAATTTGGGTCCTTGTGGTTGCAGAACTAAGGCTTCTGTTGCCTTGCTGACTCAGAGATTCTCTCAGATCCTAGAAGCCCCTGCAATGTCTTGCTATACAGCCTACCCATAGTTTTCCCTCACAACATGGCAACTTACCTTTTCAAAACCAGCAGAGAAAGCTGTTCTTCCAGTCTGCAAAAGTGGAGTCTTATATAATGTAATGTAGTAACAGGAGTGACTACCCATCACCTTTGCCATATAACATAGCCTAACCAAGGGAGTGAATGTTCAACCCCTTTGCCGTATTTTATCAGCTAGAAGCAATCAGTGGGCCCCTCTCCACTCAAGGGGAGGGG
The DNA here is from genome assembly GCF_048565385.1 of Saimiri boliviensis. NCBI lineage: Eukaryota > Metazoa > Chordata > Mammalia > Primates > Cebidae > Saimiri > Saimiri boliviensis. Next base: position 41,949,207 of record NC_133453.1, read on the forward strand.
ATAATATAAGGAGTTGAGTCATTGGGGGTCATCTTAGAATTCTGCCTGTCAGGGCGGGGCGCGGTGCCTCAAGCCTGTAATCCCAGCACTTTGGGAGGCCGAGGCGGGTGGATCACGAGGTCAAGAGATTGAGACCATCCTGGTCAACATGGTGAAACCCCGTCTCTACTAAACATACAAAAAATTAGCTGGGCATGGTGGCACGTGCCTGTAATCCCAGCTACTCAGGAGCCTGAGGCAGGAGAATTGCCTGAACCCAGGAGGAGGAGGTTGCGGTGAGCCGAGATCGCGCCATTGTACTCCAGCCTGGGTAACAAGAGCGAAAACTCGGTCTCAAAAAAAAAAAAAAAAAAAAAAAGAATTCTGCCTGTCACATACCATAATCTACCAATTAAAAGCCACAAACCCAGCACTTCTGCCCTTGGAAGAGTCATACTTCATACAACTCCGGAAATTCCGGCTTCTCTGTTTAGTAGCCATCACTTGATTCATGGAAAGTAGTAAGTAATCTGTAGCTCCAGGACTCACCTAAACTTCCTGAGGACTAACTCACATTCCTCAGAAATATTGGAGGGATCTTAATCTTAAATCCCCAAAATATTATCAGTGGTAGGATGGGCATAGAAGTGGTTAGTTTCTTTAAAAAAAAAATAATAATAATACAAAGAAAAGAAAAAAACAACAGTAACACCTAGGTTTTAAAATCATGCCCAGCTCATGTTTGACAATCCTTCTGATAGCCCAAATACTATAAATTTAGTTGACGATAACAGAACAGATGGAAAAAACATATGGCTTGTAGGTAGTGTGTGGTGGTTGATATTTGCGGTACATTAGGGGAATTTATTTTATTTTGTCTCTTTCCTTGTGTAACTTTGTGATACTTTATCAAGTGAATTTTATATGCCTTTTTGACTTATCTCTGTTGTAGTTATTAAGCCCTCTTTGTGACTTGAATGTAATATTAACAAGGTTTTTTATAATATTTAACAGCAGGCATTTAGACACACTGGCAAAAAGACTTTCATTCAGGAAAACATATCTTTAGCCATTTGGTGTTATGTAGAATCCTTGGCTAGAGATTACGCAGGTAAAAGAAGCAAGAATTTAAGGAGATTAATTTAATGAAGGATTAGGAAAAAAGGTCAGCTTAACTGGGATTTAGTTTAGATATGTATCTACAATTTCAACAAAACCCACTAGATCTTGATTTAACAGTGATCTCTAACAACTTCACATTTTCTAAAGAAAATTTAGTCAACAGATCAGAGGATGTGCTGAAAATGCTACTTTTTGATCCTGTTACAAGAATAAGAAAAATTTAATGTGCAGAAAATGGCATAAACACATTTGTTTATGTGTGATCTTCAATTTGATTTTTTTAAGGCTAGACAGCAGCTCTGGAAACCCTGTACCACTTTAAGATTTACCACACAAAACCCAAAATTGTAATGCGACTTTATGATGTTTGTCTATTTGCAATTTTGTAATTAAAAAAAAATCTAGATGTTTATTTAAGGTTTTTTCAAACAGACAGGGCAAGATTTAAAAAAGAACATTTCTCTTTAGAGGGACTAAGGGATAAAAGTAGGCTTTGGCAATTCAGTATAAATTAAATAAATATGTGTGAAAATCCGTTTTCCTGTTGGCTACTTAACAGCATGTCTATAATAATGAAGCCACGCTGAAAATCAAAATTGAATTATTGCTAATATTTCTTAAATGATTCATTCAGTCTCCTGCCATAACTCTTTTTTTTTTTTCTTTTCCTTACCCATTATATCAAGATAGAAACCCATATTCTTGGTTATCTTAGCAAATGAAGAACTTTCTTTGGATTTCATCCACATGACTTTTCTTTAAATAGCTGAATTGTATGGGTTCTTTTTGTCTCTCAGTTTTTGAAATCTCTCTCTCACACACAAAACCTACTAGAACAGGCAAGAATAAAGATGTTGTCTTAGAATGGCTTATTCTCCTGTAAAATATCTATTTTGTATATATGTTTCTCCCTTAACAGTGAACACAGTGGAATAACACATTAGGCAAATTTTAAATTTCCAATCAAAGCACATTTAGGTTTAATGAGTGATTAGTATAATTTTGAATTATTATTAAAAGAATTAAGCATGTTTTTATCTTTTTAAAAAACAGACTTTAATTTTTAGAGCAGTTTTAGATTCACAGAAAAATTAATGGAAGGTATAGAAATTACCCATATACTCCTACCCCCACACATATTTAGCCTCCCCCATTATCAGTATTCTCTACCAGACTGGGAATATTGTGCATATTTTTTTATAATTGGTGAACCTACATGACACATCACTATCACCCAAAGACCATAGTTTGCATTAGGGTTCACTCTTGTTGTTGTACTTTTTATTGGTTTAGACAAACGTATAGTGCCATGTATCTACCATTATCATATCATACAGAGTAGTTTCACTGTCCTAAAAAATCCTCTGTGCTCCCCCTATTCATCTTTTCTTCTTTCCTAACCCTTAGCAGCTACTGATCGATCTTTTTTTACTATCTCCTTAAACTCCTCCAGAATATCATATAGTTGGCAATACAGTATATAGCCTTTTCAGATTTGTTTCTTTCACTTAGTGACGTACATTTACATTTCTTTATGTCTTTTCATGGATTGATAGTTTAATTCTTTTTAGTATTGAATAATATTCCATTGTCTACATGCACCATAGTTTATTCATTTACCTACTGAAATGCATCTAGATGGCTTCCAAGGTTTGCCAATTATGCTTCCATACACATCTGTGAGCAGAGTTTTGTGTGAATATAGGTTTTCAACTCTTTGAGTAAGTTTAAACTCTGAGTAAATCACCAAGGAGAGTGATTGCTGGATCATATGGCAAGGGTATGCTTAGTTTTGGTAATAACTGAACTGCTTTCCAAAGAAGCTGTTCTATTTTGCATTTATATCAGAATGATTAGAGTTCCTATTGCTCCTCCTCATCATTAGCATTTGGTGTTGCCAGTGTTCTGGATTTTGGCCATTCTAATAGGTATTTTCATTGCTATTTTTATTTGCATTTCCCTGACAATATATGATGTGGAACATATCTTTCCATATGCTTATTTTCCATTTGTATATCTTCCTTGCAAGATATCTGTTAAGATCTTTGGCCCATTTTTAATTGGTTGTTTGTTTTCTTATTGTTGAGTTTTAAGAATTCTTTGCATAGATAACAGTACTTTATCAGATATGTCTTTTGCAAATACTTTTTCCCAGTCTATGGCTTGACTTTTTATTCTCCTGACTGCATCTTCTGTAGGGCAGAGATTTTTTTTTCTTTTTTCTTTTTTTTAGATGGAGTCTTGCGCTGTCACCAGGCTGGAGTGCAGTGGCATGATCTCAGCTCACTGCAACCTCCAGCTCCCTGGTTCAAGTGATTCTCCTGCCTTAGCCTCCCAAGTAGCTGGGATTACAGGTACAAATCACCAAACCCAGCTAATTTTTGTATTTTTAGTAGAGATGGAGTTTCACCATTTGACCAGTATGGTCTCTATCTCGTGACCTTGTGATCTGCCCACCTTGGCCTCCCAAAATGCTGGGACTGCAGGTTTGAGCCACCATGCCCGGCCAAGATTTTTAATTTTAATGGAGCATAGCTTATAAATTTATTGTTCACGGATTGTGCCTTTGGTGTTGTATCTATAAGATTACTGCCAAACTCAAGGTCATCTGGATTCTCTCCCATGTTATCTTCTAGGAATTTTGTAGATTTGCATTTTACACTTAAGTACATGATCTATTATGATCTAATTTTTGTGATGGGTGTAAGGTCTGTGTTTAGATTTATTCTTTTGCATTTACAGTTTTTGGGATATCCAATTGTTCCAGCACTATTTGCTGAAAAGATTCATACTCTTTAAACTCTATAATTTTATAATAGTATATTTAATTCTTGCTATGATTTGAACATTTGTCCTTTCCCACACTCACAGAAATTGAAATGTAATTGCCATTATAGCAGTGGTAAGAGGTGGGACTTGTAAGAGATAATTAAGCAATGAAGGCTCTTCCCCCATGAATGGATCATGCCATTTTTGTGGAGTGGGTTTGTTGTCACAGTAATGATTCCTTATAAAAGGGCAAGTTGGCCCCCTCTTTGCCTCTCTCTTCCCTCTCTTGCTTTGCGGCCATGAGATTATGCAACAAGGAAGCAACAAGATGTCAGCTCTTCAATCTTGAACTTTTCAGCCTTCAAAACTATAAGCCAATAAATTCTTGTTCATTACAAATTACCATTTGTGATATTTTGTTATAGCAACACAAAATGAACTAAGACAGGAAATTGGTACTGAGAAGTGGGCTATTTCTGTGACAAATACTTGAAAATGTGAAAGTGGCTTTGGAACTGGGTAGTGGGCAGAGGCTGAAAGAGGTTGGAGGAGCAGGCTAGAAAAAAATCAGAATTTCTGTAAATAAAGAGTTAAGAGCAATCCTAGTGAGTGCCCAGAAAAAGAACAGAACTTTAAGGAAAGTATAAAACTTTTTAGAGATTACTTAAGAGGTTTTGATCAGAATTTTACCATGAATGGTAAAAGCAATTCTGATGTCTCTGATGGAAAGAAGAAATATTAAAAATTGGAATGAAGATTCTTCTGGTTACGAAGTGGCAAAGATCTTGGCTGAATGGTGTCCATGTCCTAGGGCTTTATGGAAGGCAGAGTTTAAGAGCAATGAACTAGAATATCTGGCAGAAAAAATGTGTAAGCAAAATATTGAAGGAGCTATATGGATTCTTTTAACTGCATGCAGTAAAACCATACTAGAGAGAAATTGATCAAGAGATTAATATGAGTAGAAGGAAGCCAGGTGCCATACATCAAGACAATGGGAGATTGATTCTGAAGGCATTTCAGAGATCTTTGAGACTGCACCTCCCATCACAGGCCCAGAGCTATTAGAAGGCAGAACGGTTTTAGGAGAAGGGCCCAGGGTGCTCTCCATGGGTTCACCACCCATGGCCACCTTGAGACTCTGCTTCCTGCATTCCAGTGCAGTGTTCCCTGGCTGTGGCTTCAGCTGTGGCTCAAGTGGACCTGTGTGCATCTCAGGTTGCTGCTCCACAGGGCACAAGCTATAAACCTTTGCAGTGTCCACATGGTGTTAATTCTGCAGGCACACAGCATTTGTGAGATATGGAGACATGGCTGTCTACCTCTTGATTTCTAAGACATTATTGGCCAGCTAGGAGGCCCATGCAGAAACCTGTTGCAGAGGCAGAGCTGGTAGAGAGAGTCACATTAGGGCAATGCCTAGTGGAGCCACAGGGATAGGTTGCCCTGGGACCCCAGAATGGTAGAGCCACAAACATGCAGCCCCAGCCTGGGAGAGCTATAGGCACAAGACTCCAACCTGTGGTAACTGCTATGTGGGCTAAGCCCAGTACAGTCATGAAGGCCTTGGGGGCCCAACCCTTACCCCAGTGTGTCCAAAGTGTGGGACATGATGTCAAGGAAGATGATTTGAGAGTCTTAAGAGTTAATATTGTTTGCCCTATTGGGTTTTGAACTTACTTGGAAGGAGTTGCCCCTTTCTTTTTGCCTGTTTCTCCCTTTTGGAATGGAAATCTCTGCCTGTTCCACCAGTGTATTTTGGAAGTAGACAATTTGTTTTGAATTCAGAGGCTCAGAGCTGGGGGAAATTTGCCTCAAGATGAATTGTGCCTTGAGTCTCACCCATATTCAAGAGATGAGACTTTGGACTCTTGATGCTGGAACAAGTTAAGACTATTGGAGCTACTGGGATGAAATGAATGTATTTTGTAGTGAGAAGAAGATGAGTTTTGGATGCCAGAAGCAGAATGTTACCGTTTGAATGCTTGTTCCCTCCCAAACTCATGTTGAAATTTAATTGCCATTGTAACAATATTAAGAATTGAGACCTTTAAAAAGTGACTAGGCTATAAGTGCTCTGAATGAATAATACCATTGTCACTGGTGTGGATTCGTTATCATGGAAGTGAGTTCCTTATAAAAGAATGAATTTGGCCCCCTTTTGCCTCCTTTTCTTTCTCTTGCCCATCTGCCTTTCATCATGGGATGATGCAGGAAGAAATCCCTCACCTTGGACTTAGCCTACAGAACTGTAAGCCAATAAATTTCTCTTCATTATAAATTAGTCTGTGGTATTCTGTTACAATAGTACTATATGGACCAAGACAATTCTATTCACAAATAAGCAGTATATACTGCTAATTGTATGACCAGGTTTTTTTTTTTTTTTTTAAATAAAATAATGCCATCACAAATAACTAAAATAACTTGAGAATCACAAATTGCTTTTGGTTCAAAGCTCAACATTAGCCTAAATTTGGTAAATGCTAGTGTCTCCTCCCACCCCACCATGGATGTTAGATCTGAAGAAACTGTATGTTTCAGCATATCTTGGTGGTTTTCACTGTAACATCAAGTCCAGGGAAATGAATATATTGTTTTGCCAATAAATTCCATAATCTCCCTATTCCAGTGTTTAATCTTTGTTTTTCCAAAGACATTCTTTGGTCTGATCTAATTTCCTTTTGCTTTCACTGTGACCCTCTATTTCCTCTTGTTTAATAAAGATGAACAGGTTAACATCTTACAAATAATATTCAAGTCTACTATAAGTCTAATTTCTTCAACCTCCTTATTTGTAAAATAGTCTCATTATAAGTGATATTCTAAATAAATCAAAGAAATGGGTACCAGTTACCTCTTTAAGGGTTTCATATGGTGATCTTTACACAGCCTTGTTGAGAGACATGCCAACATTTATTTGTTCATGTAGGTTTCATTATATCAAACTTTTGCTCCATCAACCATAATGTGAAAAAATGTCTTCATTTGCTAAGCTCAGCTACTTTGTTCTCCAGCTGTGCCATTGTTGCCAAGACCAAATGGGTTTTCTAAGACAAGTTAGGTTTTCTGTCATTGTGATGACACTATACTCTGTTGCTCTATCTGCTCTTAGAATATAAAGTATAAAGGATATACAGTCAAAGCCTTGTGCTTTCTGCTAGGATCACTTGAAATGAATCTTTTCATGCTTATGTCACATGTTTGGTATACAATTAGGTTCATTTATTTCAAATTGTTTTTGATTTTTAGAGGTTGCTCTTGAATATTTTAACATAATTTTTAGATATATAAATCATTTGTGTAATTCCAAAGTCAAAACTTTGTAACAAAATACATTCATTGAAGTCTCACTTTCATTCCTTTTTGCTATATTGTGTACCCCAGAGCCTACCATTTATTAGTTTTTGGTTTATACGGCCAGTATTTTTTTATTTTTTATTTTCTTTTTCATTTTTTCACAAATAAAATTAAATGTGTATGTGCATGTCTAACTATCCCCCCATACATATATATATATATATATATATATAATGTATGTGATATATAATATGTATCTCTATATAATAGTTGTGTATTGGTGTCTCATTGCACAAATTATATATGTATGTGTGTATATAAACACACAAAATATATACATACATGATGCATGTACATATATACACATATATCTATACATACACATGCTCACACATAGGTATTTCTACACTTTGACTTTTTCACTTTGCAATCAGCCTAAACATCACTTATATTAGCATAGTTCTCTTCATTATTCTTTTATGGCATTGCATAATATCCCATTGTGAAAATGCACCATAGTTTTTTAAACTAGCTTCTATCTATGGGTATTAGGGTAGTTTCCTATATTTTCCTATCACATATATAATATTGCAATAAATACACCTGTAACCTTGTTTCTTTTTAAAATCTGCAGACTCTGGGATACTTTCCTCTGAGTAAATCCATTGATTTTCCAAGCAGTAAGAGTAATCACTGGTCCCTTTCTGAATACTTTGAGATTATTATAAATATGATACAATATATAATACAATATATGATTGTATATTGTATATGATACAATATACAATTATCATAAATATATATTGTATCATATTTACACATATAGTTCATTTTTGAATGTTTTCTACATATTACAAGTATCTTGGGGTTGTAATTTATGTCTGGCTTTTACATATTCCACAAATATTGGGTATGATATAGGCCATGTGGATTCTGACTGTTCTGAACTATAAGCTTCTTCTACTGTCCATGTTTATGAGTCAATATGTATATTGATGCAGTGGTTCTTTTGCTTATTGATTTAGAAGTGTTTATGAAATGTCTATTCTATGTGGTGCTGCTGTGTAGGATGTAGAACTGTGGAAAACAGTCTCCCATGAAGCTTTTGCTACCTGTGCTTAACCTTGTGCCTTAAGGTCAGGCACCTTAAACTTTTGTGTCTTGGTTTTTTTGTCTGAAAAATGGGATCTATAATCCTTATTTGTATTGTTTCATGGGGCTCCTGGAAGAACCTGCTTCAGTGATGAATGCAAAATAGCTTGCTGAAACATAAAAATCTGCAAAATATATACAATAGTTATTGTCATTTTAGTACTGTATGTTCTTAAATGTTTTGCTGTTATCTTCCCCAACAGACTCAGCTGTTTGAGAAATATGAGTAGTTATTGTTTGTTTTATATTTCCTCAAAGCAGCTAGTACATAGGGAGCAGACACTGAATTTATGAAACATTTTCATTTTATTGAGTCATGTATGAAGGGTTTCAAACTCAAATTCCTACAGGGGCTACGTGGAGAACATAAATTGGACCGCAGCAGGAAGTGCTGAGAAATTATGTCCAAACTGGAGAATAAATTCTAGGCCTAAAAGCATTCAAATTCAAGTTCAAAAACAGCACTGTATGAAGTCAACAAACAGTTGAAGGCCACATTCAGTAGGCTTTGTGTTTCTCTGTGTGCTGTGGTTTATACAAATGTCATATGTGGAAGAGAAACCTTATTTCTTTGCTCCATTCAAATTCTAGATGATTTTAAAGATGTGGGATATTGACACACTCTAAGTCAATATAATAATCATCAGTAAGCCTAAAATAATAACAAAAATGTGTTGTGTGCTTTTGAGGGTATAGTAAAGGATATAAGATTCAGGTTTGCAGTCTTATGTTTATTGTAGATGTGCTCTCTGCCTTTGCTTCCTATGCTGAATATGTCCTATTCATGGGCACCCAAGGGCCGGTATTACTGTGCTACCTCTCATAACACAATTTGCTTTTACCTTGTAGATAGGATGTATCATACCACTGGTTGTATTTCTTTTTTGTTTGTTTGTTTTGCATGGTTTGTGGAATGTTCAGAGCCAAATTTATCACTGACTTCTAGAAAAGTGGTACCAGATCTATTGTCACAGATGCTGGATTCTAATTTTGTTTTAGAGTTGTCTTTTAACTCATTGTTCTTCTTTTCCCTTTATGTTTTTTTCTTATGCTGTTTTGCTTTATGTATCTTTGTAAACTATCTCAACATTTTTTTGGAAAAAGGTGTTGTATAAATGACAGAACACCCAGAGTTTGTGACTTTGGAGATAAGAGAGTAATCACCTCTTTTATTCTTATTGTTATTTACAAAGAAATGGCACATTTAGCTGGTGGAATATTACTTCTATAGGCAGACTGTTAATAAGGAACTGAAAACTGTGTGATTTTCTATATTTTGGTATCCAGTAAGCTTTTCTCAATTTTTCCCTATACAAGTTTTGAAAGAAAAAAATTATTTTCAATTAGAGAACTTTCTTTTAGGGGTCTGAGATGGCCCCTATTGCCACTTCTTGTATTTTTCCGGCTTTCTGCTTTACAAAACAAGTTAGGATGTACTTCCTGGCCTCTTTTTTGGTGGCGTGGGGCCATATGTTTAGCTCCAGCCAATAAGCTGTGAATGAAAGTGACTTGAGCGTATCACTTCTAGGCCAGAGCATTGAATTGCCCTTGTGAAACCCTGCAGCAATCTCCTTTCCTTCCATGTGTCCACTGGCAACATCTGAGACTCTGTCTGCCAGGGTCCCTGAGTGTCGACTACTGTTAACTTGTAATAGGACACAGAGAGTTTGGAGTACTTTGCCACCAAAACACAGTCTTGACTATCCTAAGCAGTTCAAAGACAATTCATAGCAAATCAAAGATTAGGGACATGGACTGCTTATCAATTATGCTTACTTCTTGCTAAGTAATTAAGATACAGGTGAGTATCTAACAATAAGTCAAGTTGAAACAGATTTCAGAATTTGCCTTGGAATTCAAAGGAAAAAGAAGAAAATCATTCAGAATGTGAAATATATCTTTCAGAAAGAAAAATCTTTTCTAAAACCTGAACACTCCCACTGCTCAGCTTTGCTTACATTAAAATCAAGAACAACAAAAAATGCTCCCTGTGACAGCCTGAGTATCAGGATAATATGTTTATACACTTTTCACCAATCCTGTGTTTATGATGCTTCCAACAGCTAGAGGTGAATGAGAATCTAGAGGGAAATAATGACTCGATTTAGCCCTCATTTGCCTTGACTCGACAGGCAATTTTTGTATTTTCAGACTCAGGGGTGTTATTTGGAGAAATTACTCAGGAATAAAGCTATCCCACCAGGCAAGAGAGGATTTCATGTTTTTGAGACACCTCTTTCTTCAATTCCAGTTTGCAGATGGGACTGGGGGAAAGAAGAGGAGTTAGAAAGATCTAGGTAATATTTGTGGCTAAGAACTGGAAGCACCCCTCCAAGCTCAACGAGTGTACTTTCAAAGGAGACAGATTGCCCACATGTCTTTTTGTGGTTGTTGTTTTTGAAGTATTTTGGAAAAAAGCATAAAGAAGGGGGAACATACTCCTATGAATGGAACAGCTTTCATCAGATACTTCTGTGTTTCCTTGGGGTACAGGCCTGGATGCTGGTTTCAAAAATCTGGTCTTGGAAAAATTGTTCTCTTTTGCTCTTGACTTTAGGAAAAGGTCCTAGCCTATATTATAAATGATGGTGTGACATAGGCAAACTAATATTAGAGACAGATAAAGACAGATGTGTGGATGGAGACACAAGCAAGCCAGATTTCCAGAAGAAAAGATGCTTATCCTTCAGGCCTTTCACCTCATCTTCTCAAGTAGTTGGGACTACAAATGTGTAATATCATGTACCTGGCTAATTTGAAAACAAAAATTTTGTAGAGACAGGGTCTCACTATGTTATCCAGGTTGGTCTTGAACTCCTGGTCTCAAGTGATCTTCCTGCCTTGGTCTCCCAAAGCACTGGGATTATAGTCATGATACTCTCTTGGCATTCTTGACAAGGCTTCTAGGGTGGGTGAAAAGGGAAAGAAGTTAGAAAATCTAATGTGATAAATATTTTTTTCATATTTTATAGAGGACATATCCTCCTATGAAATGAGAAATTTTCACACATAATTGATTCCTAGTTGAAAATGAAATATGTATTTTCACAAGCAACTTAAAACATCTAAGATTGCATGCAAAAAGTTTCATTATAGTTTGCAAAAAAACCACATTATTTCCCACTTTTTAGTTACAAGTGATATATTAAATTCATCCTGTCTATATACATTAAGTATATATGTTGTATAGTATTTCTTCTAAATCGTAAATTACAATAAGCAGCACCACAACTCACAGTCTTATGTGTCTTTATGTACTCATTGCCACAGCTAACACTCATATGTCTTTATGGACATGAGTACTTTATGTACATTATGTACTTTAAGTACTCATCTACAGAAAGACATATAAGAGTGTTAGTTGTGGTGCTGCTTAGTGTAGCAAAATATTAGAAACCATCTACACATATTAAAATAAGAACTGGATTAATAATTTTCAGTATAGATATGTAAAGCAATATTGTATGCTCAGTAAAGTTACATGTCACAGAAGGAATCTATATCTGCCTGAAGAAAATGTGCTCAAAATGTTAAAAATCAGATTAAAAATAATATAATCCTTTTGGTTGTGAATAATATTATGTGTACACATGTAGAGAAAGAACTCTATGGTCATTTTAAATGCTTCTTTCCCCCCAATGATCATGCATTACATTTAATTTAAGGTGAAAAGTAAGATTTAAGAAATAGATTTGGGTTTTGAGCCCAGAATTCCCCTTTGAGCCACAGATTATGTTTTTGGTATCTTCCCTTGTATGTTTCACAGGCATTTCCAGGTTAATATGGTCCATGCTGCACACAGTAAGTCTGCCCCAATCTAATGCTTCCATGTCAGTAAAGCATAACTCTACTGTTTCCAAATGAGTCAACTAAGGGTCAGTTTTTGCACTTGTCACACCCACAGCCCAACCCTATTCTCGATCTAATTTATAACCAAGCTCTATTTCTAACACAGATTCCCACACAGACTGTGAACACTTTTGTGTCTCTCCATCTTAAATGCATTACCTCATTCCAGGTCGCATACCTCCTCCCTGACTTCCGGCAACACCTTTGTGCTCTCGCCATCTTTTCAGCCTTTTTACTAATAGTCAGGGAAAGCTTCTGACATACCAGTGACCTTCCGTTTCTCCTAGGGTAAGTTAAATATCCCATTATGATTTAGAGATAACTGGCTAGACTAGTTGTCCGGCCCCTGCCTTTACCATACATATCCTCATATGGTAGCTTGTTTTCTCTTTCTTTCTTTTTTCTTTTTTTTTTTTTTTTTGGTCTGCAACCCCAGCCTCCTGGATTCAAGTGATTCTCCTGCCTCAGCCTCCCAAGTAGCTGGGATCACAGGTGCCTGCCACCATGCCCAGCTAATTTTTTGTATTTTTAGTAGAGACAGGGTTTCACCAGGCTGACCTTGAATCCCTGACCTCAGGTGATCCTCCCACCTCGGCCTCCCAAAGTGATAGGATTACAGTGTAGCTTGTTTCGTTTTGCTCACAAATCCCTGGGTACTCTAACTTCCTCTCTCTTCTTAAAGTAATTCTCATCGTCAACTTCTCACCTTAGGATCTTGTTACAGTCTTTATTCTTGAAATGTTCCTCTCCACTTTTCACATTTAATTTTGATCTCTTCTTTAGATGTTAAACTCTTCTTTTTCTTACCACATTTTATCATTATTCAAACTGTTTATTGTCTGTCACTCCCACTGAAATGAATGCTTCCTGAGAACAGGACCTGACTTGTCTAGCTCATTATTGTATCCTCAGTGCCTAGCACAATTCCTGGCACACAGCAGAAGTGCAATACTAAGTATGTGTTGGACAAATGACGACGTGAATGTGTATTTGTGTCATTCAGATATTAAAATGTACTTATACATTGGCCATTCTTAGGCTATGATATAGTTGACTTTTTCTACATTTCTTTTTCCATTTTTTTTAGCTAGATAAGTAGTTGGAAATAAAGTAATTTTTCTATATTTTTACTCTACAGAAAAATGATAAAGTAATTTTATATTCAGATTGACAGCAAAAAAATTAATAGGACTTTTAATTAAAGTACAATGTTAGCAGCCCTCAATCTTTGAAATATGAAGCATACTGGGCTACATATTCTTTCATTGTGTTCCATAGGAATTTAAAGGTATTAAACTAGCTGTGGGGATACTCCCTATTATTCTTTGAATGTAATAGGAGCATATTGATAAATACAAGTTAAAATTGAATGTAAGTGCTATAGCACTCAGACAAAAATCTATTCTCCAGTTCAGGAAAATTCAAATTAAATTTTGGTCATGATATGTACATCAGATGTGAGCAAAATCATGTTATTTTTTCTTTTTTGAAATAGATGGGGCTATTGTGTATAATAGAATAAATAACATTTGCATTATATAAATTAACACTGAAGTTGTGATGATCCATGTGATAGCCATAGAGAATACAAGCAACTTTAGATATAAATTCAACTGCCAAAGAATTTAAAGCCCTTTCTTTTAAATTTGCAAGTTTTATTGACATAGAATTTACATCTTTATTTCACTGGATATCACACCATCCAGTTTTAACGTTCCCTGTGTTTCTATTAATAGACTTTAGAATATGTGTGAATACATGTTATAGTTAAGGGTGATATCTAAATAATGTCTATCAATGTTAAGCAAATTATTGCATAAGACATCTTTCTTTAATTTATCCTGTTGAGAAGGTATTTGTACATCAGAACATCACAGTGTTTGAATTCTAAACAGTTTAGTAACAATGTTTATATTATAAAAACATAAGTATATTTACCATTTTTTATAATTAATAAGTATAATTAATAAAGTAATAAATGACAACATAAATGAATGATATGTTAACTAACTGTAAATATATTAATTCAAACTATGTAGGTATACATATATGTGATTTTTTTATTTAATCCTTTCCAATAGGATGGTATATACATATATAGGTATTCTTTTAAAACAATTAGGATTTTGCTACATATAAAATTTCAGATCCTGCCATTTTCTTTTTTGTTAATAAGCCCTTTTATGAGAAAATCCTGCCATTTTTAATAGCATAACATCAAAGCCATTTTCCCATGTAATTAAAATTTTCATCCTACATTCTTTCTTTTTTCCCTATGCTTCTGTAGGCAGTGATATTTTTTCATTATTTATATCAACATTCCCCTTTGTAGGATATTGAAGGTGAGTCTCACCTTTGTTAATATAAATGATTCTGTAGTGAATATCCTTGAGTCTTTCTGATTAGCTATCTAGAGCAGTGGTTTTTCAAACATTTGTGTTCGTTAGAATCATTTCCTGGGCTTGGCAAAACAGACTGTTTATTTACCGCCCCAAAGTTTCTGCTTGAGTAAGTTTAAGGTGGGGCCTTGAGAATTTGCTTATGCTTATGCTGCTCATCTGGGGGCCTTGATTATAGAACCACTTACATACATGCAATGCGTTTTTGAAGTAAGGTTATTGCATTAATGAATATACATTTTTTAAGGTTCTTGGTATATATTGCCAAATCGTTTTTCAGAAAGATTGTATCAAATTGCATCCCTACCAGTAAGTCTCATGACATAGTATATTTTAATTTTAAATCTTTTGTCATTTTGAACATGAAAAATGTTATCTCCATTGAAGCATTTTGTATAATAATGAAACATGGAAACATTTCCATCAAAAGGAAAATGGATAAGTAAACATGGGTATAGCCATACAAGGAAATTCGAT
The DNA here is from genome assembly GCF_048565385.1 of Saimiri boliviensis. NCBI lineage: Eukaryota > Metazoa > Chordata > Mammalia > Primates > Cebidae > Saimiri > Saimiri boliviensis. The sequence continues at coordinate 41,964,254 of NC_133453.1, forward strand.
TTAGCAGTTTAAATGAATGGAACTAGGTTTATTTGTATCCAACCCTGGAAAAATCACAAGCTGTAAGTTTGAATGTAAAAGGTTTTAAAACATGCAAACAATAGTAATTGCTTATAAATATATACAATTAGTCAAGATATAAAGAGCACATGAATATGTAATAAGGGTATAAAGTACATGTGAAGAAATGCTAATACATCAAACTCAGGATAGATACTGTGAAAGGAGAAAAGAATGAAATCAGTGAGGTGGCATTCAAGAGGCTTCCATTACATCCATGGTATATTTTTATAAACAGATTTAAAGCGAATATGACAACATGCTTTGTTGTCATAAGGTTTGTCTGTATTACCTTCCTCAGTATTTAAAAGAACAAATGGGATTTATTGATATTATTTGCATATCTGTAGTAGTGAGGCTGAATATTTTCTAAGACTATTGGCTAATTTTTGTTTCTTTCTTATTCTTCAAATGTACATAGACTATACTAGAAAAAATTAATTTGGAATTTTCAGTAGTAGAATTTATTTGCATTTCACTGTTGCATGGGCTTTAATCTAAACATCATTGGCTACACCCATTTTTAAAAATAAAGAATCAGTTGAAAAAGACCTGTGAAAATATAAGCAAAAGAAAAAGAGGTCTACTAAATATCTCTAAAATGAAATAAGAATTAAAAACAACACACATACATGCAAGTATTTATTGAACATTACACTAAGCAAAAGATGAGAAGGACTAAAACCATGGTATATCTAAGATTTCTGTACCAAGCTGAATAATAACCATTCAAATATATTAGGTCTAAATCCTTGGAACCTGTCTTAAAAGAAAAAAGGATCTTTGCAAATAAGATTATATTAAGCGTCTTGACATGAGATATTTTCCTGGATTATTTGAGTGGGCCCTAAATACATACACAAGTGTCCTTACATGAGAGGCAGAAAAAGATACACAGAGGGAAGGGTGCCAATGCGATGATGGAGGCGGAGACTGGAGTGACCTGGCAGCAAGTCAAGAAGTGCCGGCAGCCACCTGAAACTGGAGTAGATTCTCTCTTAGAGCTGCTGGAGGAAGTACAGCCCTGTGATACTGTGATTTTGGCCCAGAAATATTATTTAGAACTTCTGGGTTCTGGAACAGAGAAAAAAGAAATATACATTGTTTTAAGCCACCAAGTTTGTGGTAGTTTACTATAGGATATGAGTACATTTTCCAACCAGGAAATTTTACTTTGGTAATATCCTGAAAATTTATAGTCATTTTTCAAGAATATTAAATACATTATAAAAAATGGTGATTTACCATGTTAAGCATTTCTGGTTTAAAACAAAGATATGCACAAAAATGGGCAAATCTTTTTAATTATTCCTTTAAGCTTTATTAAGACACAATTTCTTACAATTTCAAGGTGAACTATATTGAAGCTATCAATGATACTAACAGAAAAATGCTTCTAAAATGAAGAGTGTGAAACTTTCATGTTACCTCCAAATGATTTACCTTTACAGTTTTTTTGAAATGATTGAATCTTAATTAAAATATTTCTATGGCTATGATTATAGAACACCCTGAAAAAGTGAAGAGATTTATGGCATAGACAAATCAACTATGATAATAACAATTCACAACATAGTCAAGGGAATAAACAAATGGAGAAATGTTAATAAATATAATTTATTATAGTTTTAGAGAGACCTGTGGTTGAATTAGTTTACTTGTTTCAATTATTAATGAGAAATTGATGTGCCAACTTCAAAATATTAATTTTTTGTAAAATATTCTAGAGGTTCTAAATTTGGTCTTAACTTTGTATGCATCTTATAGATCCAGCAGATTTATTTCATTTTTTGATTTAGAAAATATACATTGAAAGAATTCTACATACACAGAAAGATGCAAAGACATTTATAGGCAGGTTTCATGTATGCTTCCCTCAGCCTTTCCCAATGTATATGTTGTCTACCATAGTATAATATCAATCCCAGAACATGAACATTAATACAATTCATACAGCTTAATCAGATTTTGCTATGTATACATACAGGCAGTCATTTGTGTGTGTGTGTGTTGTGTGTGTATACGTCTATGCAATTTTATCACGTCTATCATCACATAACCAAAATGAAAATACTTAAGCTTCACCACACTATTTGTTCATGCTATCTTTTTATAGCTATACCCATCATCTCCTTTCTTTTTCTTAACCCACAGAAATTACTAATCTACTCTCCATGTCTTAATTTGTCTTTTGTCATGCGTATTATACACATGGAATCATGCAGTATGCATTTTTATGACATTGGCTTTTTATTCTTCCATATAATTTCCCTAATATCCAAGTTGCTGCGTTTATCAATACTATTTTTCTTTTTATTGCTGATTGGTATTTCATGGAATGGATGTACCACAGTTTGTTTAACCACTCACCATTGAAAAACACTTGGGGAGTGTCCAATTTTCAGCTATCATGATTAAAGTTTCTATGAACCTCTGTGTATGCATTTCTGCATTAAAATAAGTTTTCATCTCTCTGGGGTTTATGCCCAAGAGACTTAACTGCTGGGTCATGTGATAAGTTTCATTTTTAGTTTCAAAAGGAATTGCCAAACTTTTCCACAGTAATTGTACCATTTAAAATTTCCACCAGCAGTGTATGAATGATCTAATTTCTCCATATGCTCTCCAGAAAATGGTTTTAGCCATTTAGATAGATGTATAATGGTATCTCATTGTGACTTTAATTTTTACTTCCCTAATGACTAATAAATGTTGGGCTTCTTTTATTTGCTTATTTGCTGACTGTATATTCTCTTTAGTGAAATGTCTTACAATTCTTTTACCTATTTTCTAGTTGGATTTTAAATATTATTTATTTTTTTAAGAGACAGGGTCTCACCCTGTCACCCAGGCTGGAGTACAGTGGCATGATTATAGCTCACTGCAACCTCAAACTCCTGGGCTCAAGCAATCCTTCTACCTCAGCCTCCAAAGTAGTTGGGATTACAAGTATGACTCAAGTGTTCATGGCCTGTTTGTTTTTTAATGTTGAATCTTGAGAGTTCCTTATATATTCTAGATACTAATTCTTTGTCAGATATGTGATTTGTAAATATTTTTTCCAGTCTATATTTTCTTCACATTCCTAACCGAATCTCACAGAGCAAAAGGTTTTTAATTTGGATGAGGTCCAATTTATCATGTCTCCTCTTTTGGATTATGCTTTTGGTGTCAAGTCTATGAACTCTTGTTGTGGGTCTTGAATATTTTCTTCTATTTTCAAAGACATTTTATAGTTTTATGTTTTATATTACATCCATTATTAAGTAATATTTTAATAAGGTAGGAGGTTTAGTTGGAAGTTGATTTTTTTTATAAACTCAAAACATCATGCTTTAATAAGAAATTAAGGTGAAAAGGAAAAAAAAATTTATTGCATTTTAGGTTTTGGGGCACATGTGAAGAACATGCAAGATTGTTGCATAGGTACACACATGGCAGTGTGATTTGCTGGCTTCCTCCCCATCACCTATATCTGGCATTTCTCCCGTGCTATCTCTCCCCAACTCCCCACCCCACACTGTCCCTCACCTATTTCCCCCCGATAGACCCCAGTGTGTGATGCTCCCCTCCCTGTGTCCATGTGTTCTCATTGCTCAACACCTGCCTATGAGTGAGAGCATGCAGTGTTTGATTTTCTGTTCTTGTGTCAGTTTGCTGAGAATGATGCTTTCCAGATTCATCCACGTCCCTACAAAGGACACGAACTTATCATTTTTTTGGCTGCATAGTGTTCCATGGTGTATATGTGCCACATTTTCCCTGACCAGTCTATAATCGATGGGCATTTGGGTTGATTCCAAGTCTTTGCTATTGTAAACAGTGCTGCAATGAACGTTTGTGTGCATGTGTCCTTATAGTAGAATGATTTATAATCCTTTAGAGGAAGTTCATATTTTTTTATGTCTGTTTAACAGTTGTTTTTGCTCCTTTGCTAAAAATTAGCTGGATGTATTTGTGTGGATCTATTTCTAGGCTTCCCATTTTGTTTCATTGATACATGTGTTTACCACTCTACTCTGTCTTGATTACTGCAGCTATATGGTATGTCTTAACATTGGAAAGAAGAATTTCTCCTTTTTTATTTATTTTTTCAGTTTGCTATTCTAGGGCCTTTCACTTACTGTATACATTTTGGGATAAGCTTATCTATGTTTGCAAAAACCTTGCTGAGATTTAGATAGACATTGCATTAAACCTATAAATTAATTTAGAGAGAATTGACATCTTTTTTATGTTGAGACTTCTAATACAGAAAACATATTTTTCCCTTCCAGTAGTCAAGTCTTCCTTTATTTCTTTCACAAGAATTTCACAGTTTTCATTTTACCGATCCTGTAGACATTTAGTTAGATTTATGCCTAAGTTTTTTATTTTGGAGCAATTGCAAATGGTATTGCATTTTTTTATTTTAGTTTCAATTTGTCTTGTGATAATGGATAAAAATGCAATTAATTTTTTTCTTTAAAAATAAAAAGAAGAAGAAAGAAAGAAAGAAAAAGAAAGAATAAAAAAAAGAATAAAGGAGAGGAAGAAAGAGGAAGAGGGAGAGAGAACAGGGGTGTTGCTTTATTGCCCGGGCTAGAATGCAGTCTAAAAATGGATATGCCTATAATTGTGCTTAATAATAGAGACATTAAAAAAATGAGGGAAGAAAATAACTAACAAGCAGCCAACCAATATTTCATTTAAACCTGTAAATAGGTGTGATGTAGTATTGATAAGAGTGTATATTTTGTGTATTTAAAGTGGAGAGTTCGATAAATGTTAATTAGGTGTACTTGTTCCAGATCTGAGTTCAAGTCCTGGATATCGTTGTTAACTTTCTGTCTCATTGATCTGTCTAATATTGATGTTGAAGTCTCCTACTATTATTGTGTGGGAGTCTAAGTCTCTTTATAAGTCATATATCTGGTTATTCCTGTATTGGGTGCGTATATATTTAGGATCTTTAGCTCTTCTTGTTGCATTGATCCTTTTATCATTACGTAATATCCTACTTTGCTTCTTTTGATCTTTGTTGCTTTAAAGTCTATTTTATCAGCAAAGATTGCAACTCCTGCTTTCTATTTATTTATTTATTTTTATTTAGTTGGTAAATCTTTTCCATCCCTTTGTTTTGAGTCTTTGTGTATCCTTGTATGTGAGATGGGTCTGGATGCAGCATACCGATGGGTCTTGGCTTTTTTTTTTTTTTTTTTTGCCTGTCTGTGTCTTTGGATTGGGGAATTTAGTCGATTTAAATTTAGAATTAATAATAATATATGTGAGTTTAATACTGGCATTTAATGTTAACTGGCTATTTTGCCCATTAGTTGATGTAAATTCTTGATTATGTTGATGCTGTTTATTTTTTGGTATTTTTTAGAAAGGCTGATACTGGTTGTTCCTTTCTATGTGTAGTAGTTCTTTCAGAAGCTCTTGTAAAGCAGGTCTGGTGGTGATGAAATCTCTGAGTGCTTGCTTGTTCACAAAAGATTTTATTTTTCCTTCACTTATGAAGCTTAGTTTGGTTGGATGTAAAATTCTGGGTTGAAAGCTCTTTTCTTTAAGGATGTTGAATATTGGCCCCCATGCTCTTCTGGCTTGTAGGGTTTCTGCTGAGATCTTGCTGTGAGTCTTATAAGCTTCCCTTTATGGGTAACCCGACCTTTCTCTCTGGCTGCCCTTAGTATTTTCTCCTTCATTTCAACCCTGGTGAATCTGGTAATCATGTGCCTTGAGGTTGGTCTTGAGGAGTATCTTTGTGGTGTTCTCCGTATTACCTGGAGTTGAATATTGTCCTGTCTTGCTAGGTTGGGAAAGTTTTCCTGAATAATATCCTGAAGCGTATTTTCCAGCTTGGATTGATTCTCTTCGTCACATTCAGGTACAACTAGCAAATGTAGATTAGGTCTTTTCTCATAGTCCCATATTTCTTGGGGACTGCTCTTTCCTTTTTATCCTTTTTTCTCTAATCTTGTCTTCTCGTTTTATTTCATTAAGTTGGTCTTCAACCTCTGATATCTTTTCTTCTGCTTGATCAATTCGGCTGTTAAAACTTGTGCATACTTCACAAAGTTCTCATGTTGTGTTTTTCAGCTCCATGAATTCACTTGTATTCCTCTCTAAATTGTGTATTCTTGTTAACATTTCGTCAAACCTTTTTTCAAAGTTCTTAGTTTCTTTGCATTGGGTTAGAAACAAGTTCTTTTAATTCACAGAAGTTTCTTATCATCCACCTTTTAAAGCCTGCTTCTGATAATGTAACACACTCGTTCTCCATCAGGCCTTGTTCTGTTGCTGATGAGGAACTGTGATCCCCTGTAGAGAGAGAGGCGTTCTGCTTCTGGGTATTCTCGGCCTTTTTAGGCTGGTTTCTTCCCTTCATTACAGATTTATCAATCTGTGGTCTTTATAATTATCGTCTTTATAGTTGGGTTTCTGAGTGGATGTCCAACTTGTTGATTCCCAGAGCTAAAATTTGAGCAACCCACTGCACCAGTGTTAAGATTAATGGTGCTTTTCTGACTCTGCACCAAGAACCGCTGCACCAAGGGAGCAGCAAAACTGCCTCGCCGGCCACAAGAGTTGCACTGGCGACCCGTGAGGCTCCTTCGCTGGGAATCCCTTGGTGCGTGAGCAACAAAAATTCGTGTGAAAGTGGCGTCTTCTTGTTCTCTGTGCTTTCACTGGAGCTACAATCCTGAGCTGCTAGTGATCAGCCATCCTGGATCTCTCGCCGCAATTAATTTCTTCATGCTGATTTTTGTCTCCCATGACTTTACTGGAATCAGTTATTAGGTTTTTGGTTTTTTTTTTTTTGTAAATTTCTTGGGGTTTTCTATATAGACAATCATGACATCTATAGATTTTTTTTTTTATTTTCCTTCCTAGGTAGGATATTTTATTTATTTTTCTTGCCTTGTTGCAGTGTCTAAAACTTCCAGTACATTGTTAGATAAGAATGGTGATAGAACAGAGGTCTCAGAAATAACACTATACATCTACAGCCATCTGATCTTTGACAAACCTGACTAAAACAAGCAAAAGAGAAAGGATTCCCTATTTAATAAATGGTGTTGGGAAAACGGGCTAGCCATATGCAGAAAACTGAAACTGGACCTCTTCCTAACACCTTTCACAAAAATTAACTCAAGATAGATTAAAGACTCAGACATAAGACCTAAAACCATAAAAACTCTAGAAAAAACCTAGGCAATATTATTCAGGACATAGGCATGGACAATTATCTCATGACTAAATTAACAAAAGCAATGGGAAAAAAAGCCAAAATTGACAACTGGGCTCCAATGTAACTAAAAAGCTTCTGTACAGCAAAAGAAACTATCATCAGAGTGAACAGGCAACCTACAGAATGGAAGAAAATTTTTGCAATCTGTCCATCTGACAAAGGACTGATATCAAGAATGTACAAGGAACTTCAACAAATTTACAAGGAAAAAAACCCATTAAAAAGTGGGTAAATGATATGAACAGACACTTCTGAAAGGAAGACATTTATGTGGCCAACAAACATGAAAAAAAGCTCATCATCACTGGCCATTAGAGAAATGCCAATCAAAACTGCAATGAGATACCATCTCATGTCAGTTAGAATGGCAATCATTAAAAAGTCAAGAAACAACAGATGCTGGAAAGGATGCGGAGAAATAGAAATGCTTTTACACTGTTGGTAAGAGTGTAAATTACTTCAACCGTTGTGGAAGACAGTGTGGAGATTCCTCAAGGATCTGGAACCAGAAATACCATTTGACAAAGCAATTCCATTACTGGGTATATACCCAAAGGATTATAAATCATTTTACTATAAAGACACAAGTATACATATGTTTGTGGGTTTTTTTTTTTAAGGAATTGGTCCATTTTCTCTAAGTCGTTGACTTTATGAGAGTAAAGTTGCTTATAGTATTCTCTTATCCTTTAATTGCTGCATAATGTCATGATGTTCCCTGTTTCACTGATATTGGTGACTTGTGTCTTCTCTCATTTGATCTTTGTCAATCTTGCTACAGATTTATCAACTCAAAAATTTTTTTTGAAGAACATGTTTCTTTATTATTATTGTACTTTAAGTTCCCGGGTACATGTGCAGAACGTGCAGGTTTATTACATAGGCATACATATGCCATGATGGTTTGCTACACCCATCAACCCATCATTTACATTAGGTATTTATCCTAATGCTATCCATACCCTTGCTCCCCATCCTCCAAACAGGCCCTGGTGTGTGATACTCCCATCCCTGTGCCCACATGTTCTCATTGTTCAACTCCCACTTATCAGTGAGAACATGCAGTGTTTGGTTTTCTATTTCTGTGTCAGTTTGCTGAGAATGACGGTTTCCAGCTTCATCCATGTCCCTGCAAAGGACATGAACTCATGCTTTTTTATGGCTGCATAGTATTCCATGGTATATATGTGCTACATTTTCTTTATCCAGTCTATCATTGATGGGCATTTGGGTTGGTTCCAAATTTTTGCTATTGTGAATAGTCCTGCAATAAACATTTGTGTGCATGTGTCTTTATAGCAGAATAATTTATAATCCTTTGGCATATACCCATTAATATGACTGTTTGGTCAAATGATATTTCTCATTCTAGATCTTTGAGGAATCACCACACTGTCTTCCACAATGGTCGAAGTAATTTACACTGTCACCAACAGTGTAAAAGCATTCCTATTTCTCCACATCTTCTCCAGTATCTGTTGTTTCCTGACTTTTTAATGATTGCCATTCTAACTGGTGTGACATGGTATCTCTTTGTGGTTTTGATTGACATTTCTCTAATGACCAATGGTGATGAGCTTTTTATCATATGTTGATCGACCACAAAAATGTCTTCTTTTGAGAATTGTCTGTTCATATCCTTCACCCACTTTTTGATGGGGTCGTTTGTTTTTTTCTTGTAGATTTTTTGAATTTCCTTGTAGATCCTGGATATTAGCCCTTTGTCAGATGGGTAGACTGCAAAAATTTTCTCCCACTGTATGGGTTGCAGTTCACTCTGATGATAGTTTCTTTTGCTGTGCAGAAGCTCTTTGGTTTAATTAGATCCCATTTGTCAATTTTGGCTTTCGTTTCAATTGCTTTCAGTATTTTAGTTATGAAGTCTTTGCTCATGCCTATGTCCTGAATGGTATTGCCTAAGTTTTCTACTATGGTTTTTATGGTTTTAGGTCTTACGTTTAAGCCTTTAATTCATCTTAAGTTAATTTTTATATAAGGTGTAAAAAACGGGTCCAGTTTCAGTTTTCTGCATATGGATAGCCAGTTTTCCCAACACCATTTATTAAATAGGAAAATTTTCCCCATTGCTTGTTTTTATCAGGTTTGTTAAAGGTCAGAGGGTTGTAGATGTGTGGTATTATTTCTGAGGTCTCTGTTCCGTTCATTGGTCTATATATCTGCTTTAGTACCAGTACTATGCAGTACAAGGTTACTGTAGCCTTGTAGTATAGTTTTAAGTCAGGTAGCATAATCCCTCCAGATTTCTACTTTTTACTTAGGATTGTTTTGTCTATACAGACTCTTTTGTGGTTCCATATGAAATTTAAAGTAGTTATTTTCTAATTCTGTGAAGAAAGTCATGGTAGTTTGATGAGAATAGCATTGAATATATAAATTACTTTGGGCAGTATGACCATTTTCACTATTGATTTTTCCTATCCATGAGCATGGAATATTTTTCTATTTGTTTGTGTCCTCTCATTTCCTGGAGCAGTGGTTTGTAGTTCTCCTTGAAAAGGCCCTTCACATCCCTTGTAAGTTGTATTTCTAGGTATTTTATTCTCTTTGTAGCAGTTGTGAATGGGAGTTCATTCATGATGTGGCTCTCTGTTATTGGTGTATAGGAATGTTTGTGATTTTTGCATGTTGATTTTGTGTCCTGAGACTTTGCTGAACCTGCTTGTCAACTTAAGGAGTTTTGGGCTGAGACAAGGAGTTTTGGGTTTTCTAAATATATAATCATATCATCTGCAAAGAAAGATAATTTGACTTCCTCTCTTTCTATTTGTATATGTTTTATTTGTTTCTCTTGCCTGATTGCCCTGGCCAGAACTTCCAGTACTACATTGAATAGGAATGTTGAGAGAGGACGTCCTTATCTTGTGCTGGTTTTCAAAGGGAATGCTTCCACCTTTTGCCCAGTCAGTATGATATTGGCTGTGGGTTTGTTCTCACTGGTTTCAAAGAACTTATGTATTTCTGCCTTAATTTAATTATTTACCCAGTAGTCATTTAGGAGCAGGTTGTTTAGTTTCCATGTAATTGTGCAGGTTTGAGTGACTTTCTTAAAACTGAGTTCTGATTTGATTGCACTGTGTTCTGAGAGACTGTTTATTATTTGCATTCTTTTGTATTTGCTGAGTGAGGAGTGTTTTACTTCCAATTATGTTGTCAATTTTAGAATAAGTGCAATATGGTGTATATTCTGTTGATTTGGGGTGGAGAGTTCTGTAGATGTCTATTAGGTCCTGTTGGTTTAGAGCTGAGCTCAAATCCTGTATATCTTTTTTAATTTTCTGTTTTGTTGATCTGTCTAATATTGACAATTGATCTGTCTAATATTGACTGTCTAATATTAATATTCTAATATTAAAGTCTCCCATTATTATTGTGTGGGAGTCTAAGTCTCTTTGTAGATCTCTAAGAACTTGCCTTATTCATGTGGGTGATCCTGTATTGAGTGCATATATATTTATTTTAGTGCATATTTATATATATATATTTATATATTTAGCTCTTCTTGTTGCATTGATCCCTTTACCATTATGTAATACCCTTTGTCTATTTTGATCTTTGCTGGTTTAAAGTCTGTTTTATCAGAGACTCGGACTGCAACCCCTGCTGTTTTTTGCTTTCCATTTGCTTGGTAAATCTTTCTTCACCCCTTTATTTTGAGCCTATGTGTGTTTTTGCATGTGAGATGGGGCCTCCTGAATACAGCACACCAATGGGTCTTGACTCATCATCCAATTTGCCTGTGTCTTTTAATTGTGGCATTTAGCCTATTTACATTTAAGTTTAATATTGTTATATGTGAATTTGTTCCTGCCATTATGATGCTAGCAGGAACGAATTCACATATCTTTATAGTGTCCATGTCTTTATAGTGTTGATGATCTTTACATTTTTGTATGTTTTTGCAGTGGCTGATACCGGTTTTTCCTTTCCATATTTAGTGCTTCCTTCAGAAGTTCTTGTAAGGCAGGCCTGGTGGTGACAAAATCCCTCAGCATTTGCTTGTCTGTAAAGAATTTTATTTCTCTTTCACTTATGAAGATTAGTTTGGCTGGATATGAAATTCTGGATTGAAAATTCTTTTCTTTAAGAATGTTGAATATTGGCCCCCACTCTCTTCTGGCTTGTAGGGTTTCTGCCGAGGAATCTACTGTTAGTCTGATGGGCTGCCTTTTGTGAGTAACAGGAACTTTCTCTCTGGCTGACCTTAGCATTTTTCCTTCATTTCAACCTTGGTGAATCTGATAATTATGTGTCTTGGGGTTGCTTGAAAAACCAGTTTCTAATAATTTTCTGTATTGTTTTATTGTTTTCAGTTTCATTAATTTCTGTTCTTATATGATTTATTTTTTTCTGCTGTCTTTGAATTTATATTGTTCCTTTTTAATTTCCTTAGATAGAAACTTAAATTATTGATTTGAGACCTTTCCTTATTTATTTTAAGCATCTAGTGCTGTATACATTCTTTTCAGTACTGATCTAGCTATATTCTAAAATGTACATATTTTATTTTACCTTTATTCAATTCCATTATAAAATTATTTTGAAATTTCCTCTGACCAATGAATTATTTAAATGTGTGTTTTTCATTAACAAGTGTTTGAAGATTTTCCTGTTTTCTTTTTGCTGTTTAATAAGTAGTGTGAATTTTAGTTTGGATTCCTTATAGTCAGAGGATAAATTTTATATAATTTCAATTCTTTTAAATTTGTTAAAATGTGTTTCATGATTCAGGATAAGATATATCTTAGTGAATGTTCTATGAACACTTGAAAATCATATGTATTTTGCTCTTGTTGAGTAGAGTGTTCTGAATAATTCAATTAGGTCCTGTTGGTTGATAATGTTCAGTTCTCCTAAATTTTTCCTGATATCCTGTGTAATAGTTTTATTAATGATTGGTAACAAAATGGCATTAAATACCTTTAAAAGTTAAGTTATAATTCTGTCTTTCCTCACAGAGGTATGATAAATCATTAATGAACATGGTTTTTAAATCCTACAATTTAAAAGTTACATAAAACATGTACATTAATCATTGAAACTCACCTGTGACTCGTTTAACTTTTTTTTTTTTATATAGTTCTTTATATCTTCTGTCAGTCTGAAGAAAGTAAAGGGGTAGTGGCAGTCTCAAACTTGAAATTTTCTTTACAAAAATATCAATAAGTTCATTAAAATATCAAATGGAAGCAGAAAATATGAATAGAAGAAATAAATGTTAACTTAGCTACGGATTATGCATAATACTTTATTATACTAAGGGAAACAGCTTCAAATGCCTCACAGACTCAGGTTTGGTAATCACCACACTCCTTGAAATGGGAAGAGGTAGGAAGTGTTCTCAGTTCCACTTTATGGATAGTGATTGAAATAGGTTACACTTCTAAAATAAATGATAATTCTCACAACTTGTAATTCTCACAACTTGTAATGTCTTTTCTACAAATAATTTTTACAAACTAATGGTAGTTACAAACATAAAAAAATCCAAAATGTAGAACACTGTATACAAATGGAACACTGAATTATTCAATCTAGCATTTGGCCACTAAATTCTGCACTTAATACTGCAGTTTGATTCTTTTTACCATTGTGACCTAACTCGAAACCTTAAAATAACTTTTATGGGAAGCCCCAAGAGTCGTTGCATATACTAAAGGCTAGATTGTTGATTTCCCTGTACTGTATTTTAAGCAAAATATTTTTCCAACCTAAAAGCAAAGCAAAAGAACAACAAAGGATAAGAAAGAAAACCAACTAAAAAGATAGTTGCCATGGAATCTTCAACATTAGGCTTGAAAAAGCAAGAGGATTTTTACTTCTATCAAAAGAAAAGAAAAAAAAAAAACATGATAGAGAAACCGTTGCTATACACATTACTTTATAAATCTACCATTAGAACTGTAAACACAGGTTTAACAGTGGATTTTGTACTTTTACAGCTGCTCTTTGATAATGTAAGAGAAAAATTAATCCTTTATAGTCCTTGATTATCTGATTATAGCTTATTAAAGATATCAGCTAAAGCCATTTTAATGCTTGTATGTTGTCGTCCTTGAAAAAAACTACATAATTTTTATTTAAAATCAATCTATTCAAAAATAAAATACCTTTATAAGACAAATAATGATGTAGTTCATAATTAAAAACAAATATTAGTCTTTTAGCAAATATAAGTCACCAACTTTTCCAGGAAATTTGGAATGATTTTCTTTTCATAGAGATGAAGATGAAAATAATTTTATATTGCTAGCTTGATGAGCTCAAGAGTCTAGGTTGAAGATTTACAAATGAGTAAATTCTTTTTGCTATCAATATTCTTGTTTAACATTTCAACTGTATTCATGAGATTAGCCTTTAGATAATGTCTAAGTTGATAATTGAAAGTACACTAATTAATAATGATTGAATTCTACTTCTGGTGAATGAGTCATGCCTGATATTATTAGAGTTTATTGCAGTTTATATTTTGAAAACTCACCACTCTGCAACCATGCAACCTTGAAAGAAAGGCAAGTGTGGGAGGAAAAGAGTGAGAAAGATGTGGAACCTCATCATTGGGGTGATCAAGAAGGCACAGTTTATGATTAGTACTGTTTTCAAGTATTTGGGTTGCAGTGTTTTCAGAATGCCATGATCAACAGGGGCCATAGGAAGAATCAATTATAAAGTTTATAGTTTTCAAGGCATACTCTCAGCCACAATGGAAAAGAAGCTTTTGTTTATAATAAATCTTGTCAGCATTAAAAAGTAAATTATTTTCAAGACAATTTGACTTTAACACAGAGAAAAAAATCCCTTAATTTCTCAGAATCATAATTAATTATTTGCAATTTTTTTATACAGAGACATTTGAAGTGGTGCCAGAGAGTAAATCAATTGTCTTCTATTTTGTTTCTCAGTCACTGAACAGTTTCTCACTGTCTGCTGTCTGCTTTCTGTTTTTCTCTCTCATTCTTTCCAACAAAACAAAAGCTCATGATGTTTCAGGGGTGACGGAATGAGAAGGAGGAAGGAATAAAATGGATTGGAGTCCTACCATGTGCTAGTTACTGTGAGATTTGATTGATTCTATTCAGTAAGTACATGTACTCAGTTTTTACAGATAAGGAGACCCAGGCTCAGAGAGGTTTGTCAAGAGGGATGCAAATGAAATTTACTTCCCTTCCTTCTGTTCTCAAGTTTTGAGTGTGACCGCATACAAAGTAGATCATCTCAGTTAGGAGCCAATTCTACCAAGATGTTACTGATTTAGCTTGGGAAAAGCTCTGGAGCCCCATTTTCTGTGAAAAATAATGTTTAAAACACAATATTATGTTGTTTTCTGCAATGTAGATGCTAAAAGGTGTGAAGAGTTCTTGTTTTCCCTAAAGGTTCACAAAGTCAAAGTCTATATGATGTTGACTTTGCAGGTACTGCTGTGGTTTCCCCAAGCAACGGAACCTGCAAATGAAGTGTGATGACTTTGTGGGGGAGAAGAATGTCATCCTTCCATGTTTTCCTATTCATACCAGGCTCTAAATTTATGATCAAATTATGTTCTGTGAGTTCTTTCACAAATCAGTTTCTTGGTAGTTGGAATTCTTTTCTTCATTTAAACAGTGTGAGAAATGTTGATTTGGCTCTCTATGTAAGTCAGCATCTTAGGTAAGCCAGGAAGTAGCAGGACCACAGAACTAGCAGTGTTTTTTGGAAGATAAGCACTGCTTTGAACACAATTTCTAGTGGAGAATACATTTTTTTTTTTCGTTTGAAGACAAAGAGAAAATAACGATATCACTAGCTAATCTTCACATTTCATTCATTTTCTGAGTCAGTTCTTTTCAGCCTCCTTTCCTAAGATATCTCATGTGGCTTTGATTTCCACTGAAGGCATGAGACATACCTGCCTTCCACCTTAATGCACCTTGACTGGGCTGTTCAAATAGATGTACTGTTCTAGGTTGAGATTTTGATAGGTGTTATACAGTATAAAGTCAGCATATCTTGACTAGCATTCATATGCCATGGATGACTTGGAAATTCAGTTCGAATTTTAGGTTTTTACCCTTTATTTTTGTCTGTGTTTACCTAGATTCTTTATTTCTTGGGCTTAACTATTTTTAAAGAAAGTAGATGAGTAGTTGCAGAGGGCAGAAGGGTTAGGGAGAAGTGGTGAGTGCTAACGGTTTCAGAGTTGCTTTTAGAAGGTGGTAATATTATAAAACTGTGATTGTTAACATAACTTCATTACTAAATTTTAATACTAAAAACCACTGAATTGTACACTTCAAGTGGGTGAATCATATGGTATATCAATTATACCTCAATATAGCTGTTGTATTTTTTTTTTAAATTGTGATTAAATGCAGCACTGCTAGCTAGGTAGCATCAAGTAGTGAATTCAGCCCAGTCCAGGTGGCTCAAGGACCTGATAATTGTATTATTTCTCTAAGTAAGGTGTCCTCATGTTTCCAAGGGATAATACCTCCACCATCATTCACTTAACCTCTAATAATGTCAAATTGAGTGGCCCAGTTTCTCTTATCATTTAAGAGAAACATATTATTCCTGACCTCCTAGTTTCTTTGCAGACAAGCCACATATGTCCTTCCTTTGCTTTAGATATAATTAAGTTCCTTAGACAATATCCATGATGATATTATTCTGTAAAACAACACATGGCACTTTAACTTAGGTTTAAATGTGCTTTACCTTGGGAGAAGTTTCATGAAGCTCATGTTTAAATTTAACTCCACCTTCCTTAACGCGCTGGATTAAGATGCTTTTGGGGATAAAAATTTTGCAATGACTTTTAACTTAGAGTTACCTTGATTCCTTGTGTTTTTTTTCCCTTCTAAAGAAATTTGTTTTGACTGAATAGGATGCCATTGATTTCAGCAATTTCAGGACAAAGTACTGTTGTTTTTATTGTGCCTCTGATATAACTAACACTTTGGAGGCATTGTTATTATAAAAAATTGTAAAAAAAAATATGTTTGACATACAATTCCTCTCTGTACACATTTTTACTGAGAACAGTTTCAAACATAGAGTGTGTTGATCACTTTTCTGCTTGTTCTCCAACTATTTTCCCACTTCTCTTGGTCTGGCCTTATGTCAGGGGGAGGACCGAGAAGCCTGCATTTCCTAAGCTCCCTTACTCACTGTCTTAGGGCCAGATTGGGCCAACTGGAGATTGCATATCACAAAGAAGAATCTTTTTCAGGTGAGTTTCTAGCAGTGGCTGCATGTCCTTAGTAGTCCCAGATTGTGTTCATGCTGCTAATCCTGCTCAGTGATCCTGCCACTTGATCTACCACATTTTACCTTTGCTCCTCCAGTTGTAGGGTGAGAGGGGCTTCCTGCTACTGATATCTCAGAATTGCTGTGTGATCCTCTATCCAGGTTTTTAGGGTGTCTAACATTTTTGTAATAAGTACCCCATGTTAAAATTCCTCTTTCAACTACTAAGTAGACTCGCTCTTTCTAACTGGGCTTTATCAGTTATAGAAAAGTTGAAAGCATTCATGTATATTTGACACCTTAATTCAATCATTGTTACTGTTTTGTCTTTTTTGCTTTATAAGTTAGGTACATATATATGCATTTTTTTGTGGTGAATCATTTGAAAATGCAGATAAGATGGTACCGTACCCCTAAATCCTCCAGCATGAACCTCTTAAAGATAAGGACATTCTCCTACTTTACCATGTTAATATTGCCATACCTTAGAAAGCTAACAGATATTTTCTAAGATCTAATAATCAACATTCTAGCCTTTATAATTAACATTTTATTTTAAAAGGGTATGTCACTATAGCTAAAGATTTCATTGTGAAAGTTAAACTTCTTTTTTCAACAATGATGTTTACTTTATATTCAAGACAAACAATGAGACTGGAAATGAGTAGCCGACTTCTCATGGCTACAAAGACTTTTGGCCTTATTGTGACTCCTCATTGAAATTAATATATTTCAGTAATTTTGTGAGAAATATGCCATAATAATTTAATCCTGTATAACTACGTGTAGGCACTATTTAAAACCAAACTATGTACAAGGGCTGTGAAAGACCTCTTCAAGGTGAACTACAAACCACTGCTCAAGGAAATAAGAGAGGACACAAACAAATGGAAAAACATTCCATGCTCATGGTTAGGAAGAATCAATATTATGAAAATGGCCATACTGCCCAAAGTAATTTCTGTAATCAATGCTATCCTCATCAAGCTACCATTGACTTTCTTCACAGAATTGGAAAAAAACACCTTAAACTTCATATGAAACCAAAAGAGAGCTGGCACAGCCAAGACAATCCTAAGCAAAAAAATAACAAAGCTGAAGGCATCACGCTACCTGACTTCAAACTATACTACAAAGCTACAGTAATCAAAACAGCCTGGTACCGGTACCAAAACAGAGATATAGACCAATGGAACAGAACAGAGCCCTCAGAAGCAACACCACACATCTACAACCATCTGATCTCTGACAAACCTGACAAAAAGAAGCAATAGGGAAAGGATTCCCTATTTAATAAATGGTGTTGGAAAAACTGGCTAGCCACATGCAGAAAGCTGAAACTGGATCCCTTCCTTATACCTTATACAAAAATTAATTCCAGATGGATTAAAGATTTAAGCATAAGACCTAACACCATAAAAATCCTAGAAGAAAACCTAGGCAATACTATTCAGGACATAGGTTTAGGCAAGGACTTTATGACTAAAACACCAAAAGCGATGATAACAAAAGCCAGAATAGACAAATGGGATCTAATTAAACTTAAGAGCTTCTGCACAGCAAAAGAAACTATCATTAGAATGAACCAGCAACCAACAGAATGGAAAAAAATTTTTGCAACCTATCCATCTGACAAAGGGCTAATAACCAGAATCTACAAAAAAAACTTTAAAAAAATTTACAAGAAAAAAACCAACCCCATCAAAAAGTGGGCAAAGAATATGAACACTTTCAAAAGAAGACATTTATGCAGCCAGCAAACATATGAAAAAATGCTCATCATCACTGGTCATTAGAGAAATGCAAATCAAAATGACATTGAGATACCATCTCACACCAGTTAGAATGACAATCATTAAAAAATCAGGAGACAACAGATGCTGGAGAGGATATGGAGAAATAGGAATGCTTTTACACTGCTGGTGGAATGTAAATTACTTCAACCATTGTGAAAGACAGTGTGGCAATTCCTCAAGGATCTAGAAGTAGAAATACCATTTGACCCATCAATCCCATTACTGAGTATATACCCAAAGGATTATAAAACATTCAATTATAAAGACACATGCACATGTATGTTTATTGCAGCACTGTTTACAATAGTAAAAACTTGGAACCATCCCAAATGTCCATCAGTGATAGACTAGATAAAGAAAATGTGGCACACATACACCATGGAATGCTATAAAATGATAAAAAGGATGAGTTTATGTCCTTTGCAGGGATATGGATAGACCTGGAAACCCTCATTTTCAGCAAACTGACACAAGAACAGAAAACCAAACTCATGTTAACACTCATAAGTGAGTGTTGACAGTGAGAACACATGGACACAGGGAGGGGAACATCAAACATTGGGGCCTGTCAGTGGGTGGTGGGGGTAGGGGAGGAATAGGAGGAAGGGGGTTTGGGGAGGGATAACACTAGGAGAAATACCTAATGTAGATGACTGGGGGATGGATGCAGCAAACCACCATGGCACGTGTATACCTATGTAACAAACCTACACATTCTGCACATGGACCCCAGAACTTAAAGTATAGTAATAATAATAATAAAACTATGTTTTTCAAAACACATGAATAAAAAATACTTTATGCTCCATGTTTCAATTAACTTATTTGAATACTTTGATTTGTAAGTTTGGTAATCATCTCATCATTAGGATATACTTTTACATTTGATTCCTTTAATTAAATTGGATAGATGTTCTCATAACTTCCACAATTTTCAATTCATATTTAAATGACATGAATTGTAAAATGTTATAGCCTTCATGTTTATTTTGACATATGCTTCTATCTTGAATCATTCTGTTTTTAAAGGTGATTTCTTGATAAAGGTGATATCTCTTGATAATGATGCTGAATTATTAAATGGTTAATGGAGTCATAGCTCTTAAATAGCAATGAGAAAGGGTAGAAACTACAGGAGATTATATTTTATTCAATGTAAATAAAAATTTCTTAATACTGCAAATTGTGTTTTAAAAATATTTCTATTTTGTGACATAACTCTTGTTTAGTAAAGTCTACAAATCTTAATTATATGGCTCCAAAAATTCTTACCTATATGTTCACCTAGGAAACCACCATCCAGATAAGATTTAGGGCATTTTCCACAGTTCTGAAGTTTCCCTTGTGTCCCCCTCTAATCGGTACTCTCCACCAAAAGGTAGCCACTATTCTGACTTCTACCACCATACATTAACCATGCTTTTCTTCAACTTCACATAAATGGAATCATGTAATATGTAACTATCTCATTCTTTAAACATCTTTGTGAGTACATAGTCGGTGTTTATATTTACATTTTGAGATGTTTTGATACATGCATGCAATGTGAACTAAGCACATCATGGAGAATGCAGTATTTATCTCCTCAAGCATTTATCCTTTGAGTTACAATCACATTACTCTATTTTAAGATGTACAGTTAAATTATTATTGACTATAGTCACCCTATCGTGCTATTGAATAGCAGGCTTTTTTCATTCTTTCTAATTTTCTTTTGTACCCATTAACCATCCCCAGCTCTCTCCCAGGCCCTCACTACCTTTCCCATCTCTAGTAACCATCCTTCTACTCTCCATGTCAATGAATTTAATTGTTTTGATATTTAGATGCCACAAGTAAGTGAGACCATGTGATGTTTGTGCCTGGCTTATTGCATTTAATGATCTCTGTTCCATCCATGTTGTTACAAATGACAAGATCTCATTCTTTTTTTTTATGGTTGCATAGTACTGCATTGCGTATAAGTACCAGATTTTCTGTATTCATCTGTTGATAGACACTTAGATTGCTTCCAAATTATGGCTGTTGCGAATCATGCTGCAATAAACATGGAGTGCAGATATCTCTTTGATATACTGATTTCCTTTCTTTGGGGTATATAACCAAAAGCGGGATTGCTGGATCATATGGTAGGCCCATTTTTTTTTTTTTTCCTGAGGAATCTCTAAACTGTTCTTTATAGTGGTTTTACTATTAATAATTTACATTCCTACCAACAGTGGATGAGGGTTCCCTTTTCTTTACATCCTTGCCAGCATTTGTTATTGCCTGTCTTTCGGATATAAGCCATTTTAACTGGGGTGAGATGATATTTTATTGTAGTTTTGATTTGCATTTCTCTAATGATCAGTGATGTTGAGCACCTTCTCATATGCCTGTTTGCCAATTGTATTTCTTCTTTTCAGAAATGTCTATTCAAATGTTTTGCCCATTTTTTAATCAGATTATTAGATTTTTTTTCTATATAATTGAGCTTCTTATATATTCTGGTTATTATCTTTATTAATAGTTTATAATAAGAAAATGCTGTGCATTGGTTTCTATCCTTAATAGTTTGCTAATATCTTTTCTCATGCTCTGTGTTGTCCTATTTGTTGATTGTACTCTCTGCTGTGTTATAATCATGTTTTTTGTCCAATAATCATAGGGTTTTTGTCCTTAAAAGTTTACAAATATCTTTTTTCATGCTGTGTGTTGTCTTACTACTTTATTGATTGTACTCTTTGCTGTGCAGAATCTTATTAACCTGATGTGATCCCATTTGTCTATTTTTGTTTTGGTTGCCTGTGCTTGTAGGGTATTACTCAAGAAATCTTTGCCCAGACTACTGTCCTGGAGATTTTCTCCAATGATTTCTTGCAGTAGTTTCATCATTTGAGGTTTTAGATTTAAGTATTTCATCCATTTTGATTTGATTTTTGTATATGTTGAGAGACGGGGGCCTAATTTCATTCTTCTGCACAGGGATATATAGTTTTCCCAGCACCATTTATTAAAGAGACTGTCTTTTCTCCAGTGTATGTTCTTGACATCTTTGTAAAAAATGAGTGTACTGTGGGTGGTGGATTTGTTTCTGGGTTCTCTAGTCTGTTCCATTTGTCTACGTGTCTATTTTTATGTCAGCACCTTGCTGTTTTGGTAACTATAGCTCTGAAGTATAATTCAAAAGTCAGGTAGTGTGATTCCTCCCATTTTATTCTTCTTGCTTAGGATAGCTTTGGTTATTCTCAGTGTTTTGTGGTTCCATACAAATTTTAGGATTTTTTTCTATTTCTGTGAAGATGTCATTGGTATTTTGAAAGGGATTTCATTGAATGTATAGATTGCTTTGGGTTGTATGCACATTTTGACAGTATTTATCCTTTCAATTCGTGAACATGAAATGTTTTCATTTTTTGGTATCCTCCTCAATTTTCTTTATAAGTGTTTTATAGTTACCATTGTAGACATCTTTCACTTTGGTCAAGTTAAATCCTAGGTATTTAATTATATTTGTGGCTACTATAAATGGGATTACCTTTTCAATTTCTTTTTCAAATTGTTCACTGTTGTAATATAGAAATGGCACTGATTTTTGTATGTTGATTTTGTATCTTGCAACTTTCCTGAATTTGTTTATCAGTTCTTGTAGTTATCTTGTGGTGTCTTGTTTTTTCCCAAATACAAGATTAT
Organism: Saimiri boliviensis; assembly: GCF_048565385.1. Taxonomy (NCBI): domain Eukaryota; kingdom Metazoa; phylum Chordata; class Mammalia; order Primates; family Cebidae; genus Saimiri; species Saimiri boliviensis. The sequence continues at coordinate 41,986,259 of NC_133453.1, forward strand.
ATCATCTGCAAACAAAAATAATTTAAGTTTTTCCTCTCTAATTTTTGCTCTTTATATCTTTCTCTTGTCTGATTTCTCTGGCAAGGAATTCCAATACTATGTTGAAAAACCCTGATGACAGTAGGCATCCTTGTCATGTTCTAGATCTTAGAGGAAAGGCTGTCAAGTTTTCTTTATTCAGTATAATAGTAGCTGTGGGTATGACCTATATGGCTTTTACTAGGTTGACAAATGTTCCTTTTACCTCCAGTTTTTTTAAGGTTTTTATCTTAAAGGGATGCTGAATTTTATCAAATACTTTTCAGCATCAATTAAAATAATCATGGTTTTTGTCCTTCATTCAGTTGATATAATATGTCACATTGATTGATTTGCATATATTGTAACATGTTGCATCCCAGGGGTAACTCCACTTGGTCATAATGGATTATCTTTCTAATTATTATTGAATTCAGCTTGCTAGTCTTTTGTTAAGAATTTTTGCATCAATATCCGTAAGAGATATTGACCTGCAGTTTTCTTTTTTGATGTGTCTTTGTCTGATTTTGGTATCAGGGTAATGCTATGAGTTGAGAAGTATTCTTTTCTCTATTTTTTGCAATAGTTTGGGTAAGATTGGTATGAGTTCTTTATGTGTTTGGCAGAATTTAGCAGTGAAGCCCTCAGGTCCTGGACTTTTCTTTACTGGAATACTTTGTATTATAGCTTTCATCTTGTTACTTGTTATTGGTCTGTTTAGGTTTTGGATTTCTTCCTTGTTCAATCTTTTTTTTTTTTTTAATTGCATTTTAGATTTTGGGGTACATGTGAGGAACATGCAAGATTGTTGCATAGGTACACTTCCTTGTTCAATATTGGTAGGTTATATGTATCTCAAAATTTGTCTATTTTTTCTAGATTTTTCCAACTTGTTGGCATATAGTTGCTCATAGTAGTCTCTGATTACCTGTTACATTTCTTCAGTATCAGTTGTAATGTCTCCTTTTTCATTTCTGATTTTATTTATTTGGATTTTCTCTCTATTTTGCTTAGTCTGGCTAAATGTTTGTCAATTTTGTTTAACTTTTTAGAAAATCAACTTTTTGTTTCATTGATTTTTTTTGTATTGTTTTTACTTCATTTTCATTTATTTCTCCTCTGATCTTTATTATTTCCTTTCTTCTACTAATTTTGAGTTTGGTTTGCTTTTGTTTTCTAGTTCTTGAAGATGCATCATTAGATTGTTCATTTGAAGTGTTTTTTCTTTTTAATGTATGTACTTATAGGTATAAACTTCCCTCTTAGTACTGATTTTTCTGTATCCCCTAGGTTTTGGTATGTTATGTTTTCATCATCATTCGTTTAAAAAAACTTTCAATTTTCTTCTTAATTTCTTCATTTACCAACTGGTCATTCAGGAGCATATTGTTAAACTTTATTTCATGTATCATATTTGAAGTTTTCAAAACTTCTTGTGTTATTAATTTCCAGTTTTATTCCATTGTGATTGGAGAAGATGCTTGATATTATTTTAGTTTAATTCAATGTTTTAAGACTTGTTTTGCAGCCTAACCTGTGATCTGTCCTTGAGAGTGATCCATGTGCTGAGGAAAAGAGTGTGTATTCTGCAGCTATTGGTTGTAATGTTCTGTAAATATCTATTAGATCCATTTAGTCTGTAGTATAGATTAAGTATGATGTTTCTTTGTTGATTTTCTATGTGGATGATCTGTCCAATACTGAAAGTGGAATGTTGAAGTCTCCAGCTATTATTGTATTGGGGCGTATCTCTTTCTTTAGATCTAATATTTTCTTTATATATCTTGGTTCTCCAATGTTTGGTGCATATATATTTAAAATTGTTATATTCCTGTGCTGAACTGGCCCTTTATCATTATATCTGCTACTGATTTTTTTTTATGTTGATTTTGTATCCTGAAGCTTTCCTACATTTGTTTATCAATTCTAATAGTTTTCTTGTGGAGTCTTTAGATTTTTCCTAAATATTTTGAAAAACCTAAAATAATTATATCATGACCTTCTTTGTCTCTTCTTATAGTTTTAGTACTGAAATCTGTCTTGTCTGATATAAATATAACCACTATTGCTTTTTGTTTGTTTGTTTCTATTGTTATGGAATATCTTTTTCGATCCCTTTATTTTCAGTCTATGTGTGTCTTTATAGGAAAAGCATGTTTCTTGCAGGCAACAGATCAAAGGGTCTTGTTTTTTAAAATCCTTTCTGCCAGTCAATGTGTTTTGATTGAAGAATTAATCCATTTACATTCAATATTACTACCGATAAGTAAGGACATACTCCTGCCATTTTGTTATTTGTTTTCTGGTTGCTTTATAGTCTTTTTCCTTCTTTCCTTCCTTCTTGTCTTTCTCTAACAAAGGTGATTTTCTTTGGTACTGTGATTTAGTTTCTTGCTTTTTATTTTTTGTGTATTCATTGTATGTTTTTTTTTTTTTTGGTTTGAGGTTACCATGATGCTTGCAAACACCATCTTAGAACCCATGATTTTAACCTGATAATAACTTAACACTATTTCCATAAACAAACAAGCAAAAAGAAAACTAATAAAAACTCTACATTTTCCTCTTCCACATTTTCTCGTGGAAGCCTCTCTTTCCCTCCTTAATTCCATCTCTCTCTCTCTATTTCCCCTCCACTGAGTGTGGAAGCTGCTGTCCTCTCCTGGATTCCATCTTTCTGTATTCTCTCACTCAGTATGAGAGTTAGCTATTTCTTTATCTCTCCTTCTCCTGTTTCTTTCTCTCTTTAAATAAATCACTTTCTACAAAACAACAACAACAACAACAACTCTACATTTTAACTTTATCCCTCTACTTTTTAACTTTTTTTGTTTTATATATGGATATCTTATTGTACTATGTCTTGAAAGGTTGCTTTAGTTGTTATTTTTGATTGGTTTATTATTCAGTCTTTCTACTTACAGTAAGAGTAGTTTACACACCGCAGCTACAGGATTATAATATTCTGATTCTGTTTTCCTGTGTGCTTACTATTACCAGTGAGTTTTATACCTTGATGATCATTTATTGCTAATTAGTGGTTTTTTGTTGTTGTTGTTGTTGTTGTTCTTTTTTGTTAAAGTACTCCCTTTGTCATTTCCTATAGGACAAGTCTGGTATTGATGAAACCCCTTGGCTTTTGTTTACCTGGGAGTCTTTATTTCTCCTTCATATTTGACAGGTGTTTTCACCCCATATACTATTGTAGGGTAAAGCTTTTTGTTTCCTTTAGCACTTTAAGTATGTCATGCCACTCTCTCCTGACCTGTAACGTTTCCACTGAAAAGTTGGCTGCTAGACATATTGGAGTTCCATTGTGTTAGTATGTTATTTGTTTCTTTTCTCTTGCTTCTTTTAGGATCCTTTCTTTATCTTTGATATTTGGAAATTTAAGTGCTAAATACCTTGAGATAGTCTTCTTTGGGTTAAATCTGCTTGGTGTCCTAGAACCTTCTTGTAGTTAGATATTTATATCTTTCTCTAGGTTTGGGAAGTGCTCCATTATTATCCCTTTGAATAAACTCTTTACTTCGGTGTCTTTCTCTGCTGCCTCTTTAAGGCCAATACCTCTTAGATCTGCTATTTTGAGTCTATTTTCTACACACTGTTTTATTGTTTTTTATTCTTTTTTTCTTTTGTCTCCTCTGATTTTGTATTGTCAAACAGGCTATCTTCAAGCTCACTAATTCTTTCTTCAATTCTGCGATAAAGTACTCTGATGTATTCTTCAGTATGACAATAGCATTTTTCAGTTCCTCAATTTCTGCTTGATTCTTTTTAATTATTTCTATCACTTTCTTAAATATATCTGGTAGATTTCTGAATTTCTACTCTGTGTTATCTTGAATTTCTTTGAGTTTCCTCAGCACAGCTATTTTGAACTGTCTATCTGATATGGTTTGTCTCTGTGTCCCCACCCAAATCTCATCTTGAGCTGTAATTCCCAATGTTGGGGGAGGGACCTAGTGGGAGGTGATTGGATCATGGGGGTGGATCTCCCGCATGCTGATTTTGTTATAGTGAGTGAGTTCCCTTGTGGTCTGATGGTTTAAAATTGTGTGGCACTTTCCACTCCCCTTGCCACCATTAGAAGAAGGTTCTTGCTTCACCTTTGCCTTCCACCATGATTGTAACTTTTCTGTTGCCTCTCAGTTATGCTTCCTGTTAAGCCTGCAAAACTGTGAGTACATTAAACCTCTTTTCTTCATAAATTACCCAGTCTCAGATAGTTCTTTATAGCAATGTGAGAATAGACAAATATACTGTCTGAAAGGTCACATTTCTCTGTCTCTCCAAGACTGGTGCCTGGTGCCTTATTTAATTTATTTGTTGGGGTCATGTTTTCCTGGATGATGTTGATGCTAGTAGATATTCTTCAGTGTCTGAGCTTTGAAGAGTTGAGTATTTATTATAGTCTTCATTGTCTGGGCTTATTTGTAGCTGCCCTTCTTGAGAAGACTTTCCAGATATTTGAAAAGGACTTGTGTTTTGTGACCTAAGCTGTATCTGCTTTAGCGGGAACACCAAACCCAGTAACACTGTGGTTCTCACAGACTCACAGAGGGTGTGACCTTGGTGTTCTTGGACAAATATCTGGGAGAATTTTCTGGATTACCAGGCAGAGTCTCTTGTTCTCTCTTACTTTCTTCCAAACATACAGAGTCTCTCCTCTCTCTGCTCTAACTCATCTAAATCTGGGGGTAAAGTGACACAAACACCCCTGTGGCCACTACTACTATGACTGCACTAAGTCAGACCTGAAGCCAGCAGAGTTGGGTTTCACTCAAGGCCTGCTGTAACCACTCTCTGGCTGTTCACTGAAGGCCCTGGGACTCTACAATCAGCAGGTGGCAAAGTCAGCTTAGTCTTTGTCCTTCCATTCAGGGGTGGCAGTGTCCCCCAGTTCCTGGGTGGGTCCAGAAGTGCTGTCTGGGCATCAGAGACTAGAGTAAAAACCTTAGAAGTTACCTGTGTGGGCCAAGATGGCCAGGGGGAGACCTATGTTAATTCTAGCTAAATAATTATCAGCTTGCTTGGCTCAGAGTACACTGAAGTTTATACACCGAACTAAACTATATTATTGGTGCAGTTAATTAGAAATCAAGCAGCAACAGGAGGCCTAAGGTAAAGACCATCCGAGAGCTCAGTAACACCGGGGAACACCTCGGGGTGGTTGCAGAGCTGGCAATACTGCTCTGGTCCCACGAATGCCTTCAACATGGAGACTGCATGAGGGCCTCATAAAGAGGGCTTATGCAAAGATCTCTGACAAGGGAGACGACCTCTGCTCACAAGATCTGAGAGGCTCTTTACAGATGGGAGCTGGCAAGGAGAAGAAAAGCCTTGCAGGACAGAGATCAAGGAACAGGTCAGGCTCTGCCTAGGTTCTCAGAATATGGAGTGATTTTAATTGCTCTATGTCCTCAATACTAGGGAGATAAAAGCCCCTTGATGCAATGGGTGTGGTCAGTGGCTCCTCATCAGCTATACTTCTGATGCAGCTGCACCCTGATAACAATCTGTGATAAACTCAGAGTACTAGTTTGGCATGTCTTAGAAGGATCTCAAGTACTGTTAAATGCTCATAGTGCTAGTTTAGCATGTCTTAGAAGGATCTCAAATCCTCCCGCCCTTTCCCAGGCTATTTTAGCTACTCCTTCACCCTCCCCTTACACACCCATAAGATCAATGAGATTATGCACATAATAAAAGTGTTTGGAGCCCAGAGTGGTTCCCATGCTTGCCTTGGTCCCCTGGACCCATGCTATAAATTTTACTCTTGCGTCTTTCTCCTTATTTTCTTTTCTCAATCCCTCGTCACTGCTGGGACTAAGGGCACCCATGTACGAGGTTGGGGCTGGTACCCAACAACCTGATGTTCTGTTGTACTGCAGCTAAGCTCACACTCAAACCACAAGATTCAGTCCTTCCCCTCTTCCCTCCCTTTTTTAAGGCAAAGGTGCCTCACCTCATAGCCATCATCACCCCTGGCCCTGAGGAGTATTGCCAGACTACCTCCAATGTTCCCTTAAGGCCCTAGGGCTCTTAAGTCAGCTTGTGAATGCTGCCTGGCCTGGGACTCACCCTTCAGTGCAGTGCACTCCCCAGTGGCCTAGAGAAGGTCCAGAAATGTTGTCCAAGAGTCCTGGAATCAGGGACCTCAAGAGACCACTTGGCCCTCTACCCCCCTGTGGCCAAGCTGGTACCTAAGGTGCAAGACAGGGTCCACTTTACTTTTCCCTCTGCTTTTGTCAAGCAGAAGGAGTTTGGCCCCATAGCCACCACCGCTAGCAGTGTGTTGAGTCTTATCTGAAACCAGCAAGTCTCAGAGACTCACCAAGGCCTTTGATGTAGTACCTAGGTATTGCTGCTGGTTATTCAGGGCCCAACAGCTCTTCACTTAGCAGGTGATGAATGCTGCCAGAACTAGGTCCTTTGCATCAAGGTAGTGAGTCCTCAGCAGGTTCCCTTCTGGCCAGGTGTGTGTCTAGAAATGTCATCTGGGAGCTAGGGCCTGGAGTGGGGCCTTCACAACTCTGACAGGTACCCTGTCTTTTTATGAATGAATTCGTATCCAAGATGCAAGACAAAATCCTCCCCACTTTTTTCTGCCCTCTCCTCAAACAGAGGGATGAGGTCTCTTTTGAAGCTGGGAGCTCTGTAGCCTGGGGCTAGGGGAGGCGTGATGCCAGCACTCCCTGGGTTGCCCCAGCTGGGGTCTCAGTATGTCATGTGCCCTCTCAGTTTACTGGCTCTGGGGCTAGTTCAGCACTGGGCCACACCTAAGGTTTGCAGTCCTTATGACCTATACTGCCTTTAAGTTAACATAGAGACACAGGGCACTGTAGCCCTCAGCGGTGAGGTTTCTAGGTACTTAAGTTATGACCAATAGAAGATTTTCCTCTGTCTAGGGCTGGTTTAAATGCTCCCTCCATGTGCAGGTATCAGCTGAGTTTGGTCTGGTTTTTTTCTTCTGCTTTAACAGAAAAACACTGAGTTTAATGCCTCATAATTTCTGTATTCACCATCCCTCAGTGCCCAGAGATGTTATCTATACTATGCCACTGCTGCCAAGGGTGAGGGATGGGTGGTGTTGGTGACTCCAGACTGTTGTCCTATCTCTTCAGTACCTCTTTCAGTGGTATGAAGTTAAAACCAGGTATAATGAGTGCTCACCTGATTTTTGATTCTTGTGAAGGTACTTTTTCTGTGTTGATAGTTGTTAACTTGGTGTCCTTGTAGGTGGGACAATCAGTAGAACCTTCTATTTCACCATCTTGTTCCACCCTCTCTCATGCTGCTTTTGCTCAACGTTACATCACAGTGATTTAGCCTTGCTGTTGCACACTTTGTTCATTTTCATTGCTATGTAGCACTTTATTCATTTTTTTTCTATGCTTTTGGTGAACATTAGCTGTAAATTTTATATCCATTTGGTAAGCAAAAAATGTTCATTGAACCCTTACTGGAGGCTAGATCTTGCATTGCATTCTGGGGTTTTGGCAGTGAACAAGCCATCTTGCTCATATCCTTCCTCAGTCATCAGCAATGCTGTCTCCACATAGACTCATTCCTGCTCAGTTCATGAAGCTCAGTTTGCCTTCATGCATGAGGCAGTTCCGGCCTAGGTGAGCAGAAGCTTGAGCCCACCTGTTGGTTAAGTCTTGCTTTAGCCTCAGTCCTTAGTGTCTTCCATGGTTACATTTCCTCAATCCTTACAGGGCTGGCCCAGATTCTATATCTAATGTACTGACTTGGTTTATTGTCTTTTGCTGAGACAGACGTGCTATTTTGAACTTCAACCATTTGGTTAGATTCTTGAGACTGCCTAATTCTTTCCTCTCCCAGCTTTCAGCCTCTCTAACGTCTTCTCCAGGAGTGATCTCATATTGCCTCCAGGAATGACCTCACATAAAGGGTGATCTTCACACCCCTGTACTCTTAACTACAGAATCAGCCTTGACCATGCAGGGATGCCTTGGTCAAGGTTGCTGAACAGCAAATGAAGCCTGCTGCTCCTACTTCAGCTGCTAGGTACCATGGTCTGGACTAGAATTTCTTCTATATCACGGGTAGGCCAAAGTACTTAAAATATGCCTCATCTCCGGCAATTAGACAAGCTGACCATATATTCAGAGGCATAAGTTATAGCTGGGCCAGTTTTTTTTTTTTTTTTTTTTACATTTTCCTCTCAGCTTTCTCCTTTTGCACACTTACCTTACCTACTTAATTCCCAGGGCTCCTGAAAATCACGTTCCTATGTAAGTTATGACCTGTCCAAAGATGAACTGAGGTGCCTTGAGAAAGGAATTTTTTATTCTATTACTGGAAGTGTTTAGGCACAGATTCAACATCCCCCAGAGTGACTGCTATTAAAAATTCCAGTATGTGTTCTACCCAAAGGGTATCAAGTTTAGAGTCCTAACTGTATTTCTTAATCGCTTTATGATTCTTGAAAAATGTCAAATTTCCAGATGTTTTTCCATCTATAGCATGTGTGTATTAATAACTCTCATAGAAGTATGTGCTATATAGATAAGTTGAGATATGTGGGAACCTGTTATAGCATTAGTTATTATTATCCATTTTCCCTTATTTCCTTTAGTCACATTCTTCCAGGTTGGAATCAAGGAATGTCATGGCTACAGACAGGAGGAAAGGTGGGCTTGACAGCAATACCTTCACAAAGACTTCTCTTTGAAATTTAGAGGTTTAAATTTTTATTATTTGATTTGTCTCACCTGTCAGAAGACTCGTTTTAGCACTTAAAGACCCATGATCTATTAGAGAAGGCTCTGATCCTGGAAGAAGAGGAAAAACAGGCTTACTCAGGAACTTTTAGTGTTCTTCTCCAATGGTGGAATCCTATTCTGTAGGCGGATGTGAAACCTACAAAGAGGGTCTGGACTGTTAGGAATTCGAGATGGCTTCTTTAGGAATATTGAGTTTGACCTTGGCGCTTTTGCCTCCATGACTGATACCATACATTTGAATACCAGGGAGAACATTATCCTAAAGACTCAACTTGGAAACATACATGAGATCTACTCATTTTGTTTATAGAAAAAGTAAAGCAAGATTATAACTAAATCATATGGCAGGGGGCTGGCAGGGGTCATACATGTCCAACGGAAGTGGTAGAAAGAATGTAAACTGGACAATGATTAGAATATAAAGATAATTAGAACAGGAGTTCATAAATAAAGAGTACTAGTTTTACAGCATGTTCATACCATGTTTTAGGAAACTAAGATACCATGAATTATAAGATACACTGTTACTTTATGTGCTTTTAAGCTTAAAAAAATATGCTGGCAATTAAATCATGATGCAATGCTTTAACAATAACAATAGCCCTATGAGACCAGATCCTCATTTCTTGAAACTCTTTGATCCATTTTAAGAGATTGAGAAATTTCTCCAGTCTTCAGTTACATTGCTTGATGTGTCATAGGAAATATGTATCTGTTTTTTCAGTAACAAAACACAATTTGTGTATGTGTAGGTAGTTCTTTCCTATGGTCTCATAAAGCAATTGGTTGGTGCTTTTTTTTTTTTTTTTTTAAAAGAAAACCAACAATAACAACTATACAGTTACAGTTATTTCTTCAATGACAAATATTTGCTTCAGTAATATTTTATACCCCATTCTATTTTCATGCTTTTCTGCTTACAAATTAAGCTTTTTGTTTAAATAGTAAATTATAGTGTACTCTTTTTGAAGACATTTAAAATAGCAATTAAAATTGACATGTGTAGTACCAACAAAATACACCACTCAGTTGCTATGATGAAAAAATGAACAGCTACGGTCATGTTTGTTTATGCACAGGAAATGACAACTACTCATGACTGTTACCAGCTGATGGTTATTTTAAAATGCCATTGGTTAGATTCAACCCAATGTTAAAATGTGATAAATATGTATCACATTTTGTGTATCACATTATGACATACGTATTTATCACTTTTAACATAAATGATGAAATAAGATAGCTATTGTGACCAAATGAGTTCTATAGTCCAAAAAGTTTGGAAACCCTGGATTCACCAGAGTTATGCAAGTTTCTTTTACTGTCAGATTTCACAGAGACTAACATGTTAATAAGGACCATGACTCTTCCAGGGGAGCAGTGTTTGGCAAAATTAATTGCCCATAGATATTGTTTTGACTCTCTCCTTTTGGTATCACTGATTTGAAGAAAACACTTTAAAAAATGCTACTGAGGAGGGACTAAAAATAAGCTGAAAAAATTTCAAGAAAGGAATTTTCAACAATTACATTTGAAAGAAGTCAGAAAAAAACCTAAAAACAGGCCATTGGGTTTGTTAGGAAGTAATTGTTAAAATGTTGAGGATATTGTTAGAGCAGACCAAGTGTGGATTAAAGACAGACCGCATGGAGCTAAAGGAAATGGTAAAGTACAGTTAATTGACATGAACCATCTTTTTGAGAAAGTTTGGCAATGCAAATGGAAGACTGTAGTTCCAGTTCCTAGTGTCTAGTAGGCTTACCCATAGTGTGGCTTTGCTGGAATGAGATGAGTATTTCTATTCTCTGCTGCCTCTCAGAATCTTAGACCAGATAAGAAACTTGAAAAGCCATTATCTCAGACCTGTGCTTCTCTCATCATCCCTCCTAGTTCTGCTCTGATTCAGAAGCATTACATGTAGCAACTGCATCATGCAGGCTACTCTATAGCCTACTTCCTTCTTGAAGGTTGTTACTGAGCAATATGTTACAGGAAGTAATGACGATAACTGTGGATCATAGAACTTTAGCTACTAATAATGCTGATCTGTGAAAGATAGTTAGAATAATAGTCCAACAAGACCCTGATTACCTGGAAAACTGAGGTCCACCAAGTAGAGTGCTGAAGTGCTGAATTTCTAATTGAGAGTATGGTGGTGATGCTAATATAGATCCTAGCTCTGCTAATTAGAGCTACTAATAGCTCTTATCTATGAATAAGAGTTAATGTGAAAAGTAGGTTCATAGCCAAAATTTCTGAATGTTGATAAATATTCATGCTTTTGTTGAGGATTAAATATAGATATTATTATAAGTCAGATTAACTTCTGACCTATAATACATGGAGTATATTAATAACGAAAATTGTTTTTCTTTTCTTCTTTATTTTCAGTGCAAGCCTAACTAATAGTATAATTTTTTTCCTACATTTGATAATAGGTTAGTCTTAGTTTTTAGTGGCATTAGGAATAGCAATTCACAGTGAATAGGATTTTTCAGAGGAAATTCTGATTAGTAAAATAAATAAGATATTGTTAGCTAAATCTGTTGGTGCTCAGAAGGCCTAAGGACATAATCTTTTAAAAATAAAATAAGAGGTAAATTGGGAGGCAGTTGAGGATGAAAGAAGGTGAGTTGGAGGGACTAAAAGCCTTAAAGAAATGAAAGTTTCTCTTTTGGAATTCAACCTAGAAAATCAACAAAGAATGAATAAAACACTATCTGAGAGTCAGTAAAGGCCCAGATGAAATTTGACAGCATGAATTTATAATAACTATGCCACTATAGTGACCAGAGAAAAGCCATATTAATTAAAAAATATAACTGTATTTTCAACTCTACTCAATATTACATGTCCACAAATTCATGTCAAGCAATTTTGTCTTTCTTTCTTTCTTTTTTCTGAAACAGAGTTTTGCCTTGTTGCCCAGCATGATCTTGTCTCACTGCAACCTCCGCCTCCCGAGTTCAAGCCATTCTCTTGCCTCAGCTTCCCGAGTAGCTGGGACTCCAGGCACATGCCACCATGCCCAGCTGATTTTTTTTATCTTTAGTAGAGATGAGTTCTACCATGTTGGTCAGGCTGGTCTCAAACTCCTGACCTCATGATTCGCCCACCTCAGTCTTCCAAAGTGCTGGGATTATAGGCATGAGCCACCATGCCCAGCCCAAACAATGTATTCTTAGGCATCTATGTAAATCAATGTATAGACTGAGTTGAAAATGCATAAGTCTTATTCTCTATTTTAAAGAATAAGAATATAAAATAATATTGCATTGTCATGGGCAGATATGTTGGATATATATTAAACAAATATATGGTAAGTAACAGAAAATATAGCTTTTCTCATGGAATGAAGTTAATTGGTATACCTTATGTAGTAAGGATACTTTGGGAAATACCTGTAAGTTAGAATATTTGACCTATTGACTGTTTGGGTAAATGGAGTTAGCTTCTGAGGTTATTTTGATACTGTTGATTGTAGTATGCTAATAATGCTGATCTATAAAAGATAGTTAAGGTGAAGACCAAATAGCCAGAATTTCTGAATATTAATGAATTTACCATTTACCATTTCATTGAAAATTTAAAAAATAGGTATTATTATTATAAGTCAGAAATTAAAACATTTACTTAGTGAATTAATGATAAGATTCGTGCAAGTCTTTAAATGCCTAAAATTATTTCAGTTTTAATAAAATTATTTTTGAAACAGATTACATATTCCTGTGTCTCTTAAAACAAAATAAATTGAGTGTATGTTCACATTTTCTTGATGACTCTGGGTTAATGTGTAAGCTCCACAGTACCCATCCATTGGGTCTGTGATGAAGTCTACATGGGGACATATTTACTCCAACATGAAATGCATTTAATGAGCTCAGTCACCTCTTGGCCATTCTTGATCCTTTCCTTGCACTTCTAATTTGCCTTGTGACTTGCTGGAAAATAAGATTACTACTCTAGTTAGAATTTCAACTAAAATAATAATAAAGATGCTCTGAATGAGGATCTGAAGTCTTCTCTGTTAAAATACATGCATTTGACAAAATGAGATTAGGGAAAACCTATTATCATTTTGTGTATGGCTGTTTTCCCCTCTTATTTTCTGGTTCATCACCGTATAATGGATAAATGAATTCTGAACATGAGAGTTGCCAATTTACTGATAATTTGCACCTAAAGTATATATGCTTGGTTGGTAAACACCCTCTCTATTCCCTGAAAAATGCTTTAGTGATATAGTGAATGAAGAGGACATTATGAGATTTGCAATGAGGAAAATCATAAGTTTTTAATTAGTTAGGGATGTTCACAGAAGACTGAAATTTAATATTTATCTGAGGCAAAAGTATCATCAATGTTCTTATCTTGTACTTGCATTTTATGTATACATCATTTATAATTCAAGTATTCTTATGGTTGGGTTTGAGCTGGCCAGCTAAGCTTTTTGTGTATTAATATTGACTGGTTATTGGGTAATAGCCTACACTCCATGCCTCCTGCCATAATATGATGAAAAGTGATTATGAAAAGTGCTTTGGTTTCAAGTCTGGTGAATAAAAGAAGTACCATTTCTATATCTCCACAGGGAGATCTCTGTTGATATTTTAATTTGTGTGTAAAGTAAATGTACAAAAGGAGAAGGAAAACAAGGTGATAAAAATCAAAGGAGCTTATTAATATTTAACATGAAGGAGAAATACTTACCCATGATTTCTTTTAATATCATGGGGCATCAGGGAATAAATGATCCTGCATACAACATTAAAATACACACACACACACACACGCACACACATTAAAATATTTTGATATTTGATGAGTATAGTATTTTTGATCTAATTATTAAACCTTAAGGAATTACTCTGTAAAATAATAATGAATGAAGACAAGCAATTTTTTTGAATGTCATAACATAATTTATAATACTAAAAAACTAGAAATAAATAATAATGAATAAAACAAACACATCTATGACATATTTGTCATGGGAAATATCTGATGACAAGAAGAATGCTGAGTCAATGTGGAAATAACTAGACATAAAACAGTATATGTATCCTACCTCAATTTTATAAAAATGACTTTAAACAAAATAAATAAATAAGTGTATAAATGAAGCAAATATCAATAGATACCTGTGTGTAGTAGAAATATGAGTAATTTTTATGGTCTTCTTATATTCTTAATTTTTACATATTGTATATGCATTATTATTATTATTGGTGAACTTTTTTCTAAATGTATTTCTAAAATTAGAAAAATTAATGTAAATAAAGTATTGCATTAATTTTTCTAACATCTTAGATGTTAGATGCTACACTTAAGTGTTAAGATGCCATACTTTAAGTAACATTTTGAAGTGTAACATTGAAGAGATTTTTAAAAAAAGTTTTCATTTGAACTATAATACAAAAATAATTTGGTGACAAGTTTAAGATTGCTTTGATTAAAGAATATATACACTGAACAAAATTTATATAAAGGGCTGTTAAAAGAATACTACCCTGATCCCAATATCTACTTTTCAAGTTCTTTCACTGAAACTAATTTATTTTCAGAGAAGTGAATTTCAACTAAAACTAAGTAAAATAAAATTTGAAGAAGTTTATTGAATTGAGCTATAATGAAAAGCTCAGCATGCAACTTGTCATATATCTCCTCAATATATTTGCAGCAAAAATAAGAATGCACGTAAAATCTCAGACGTTGTGCCAAGGAATCAGTTGTTGCATACTCAGCCACAGTCTTGGTGTCACTGTAAGAATGTATCGCCTTTTGAAAATAGTCCCCAAGATGTTTACCTTCTGTGATTCTGCTTTACCTGCCCTACAACCGAGTCTTTCCTCTTCCTTTCATTGTAGTTGTAAGAGAAATTCTAATCAGCCACAAAAAATTAGCATTAATTATGGAAAGTATTTTAATTGCTTAAATTATAAATAAATGCTATGTTTTAGGATCTTGATAATGTGTCCTGCAATAAATTATGTAATATCTATTATAATAATATGGACTATTTTTGGTTTGTCATTTAAATTTTAAAAGACTAATTAATTGAACTGATTAAAGCAACATTGTAGGGGTTTGAATTTGTATCAGGCTCCATCTATGGGCCTTAGAACATAAATTGACTTCTTACAGAAAACAGCTCTGTTCCACAGACACAAATTTTCCTTTTAACATCTGGTCAATCATCTTGCAAAGGTGTTACAGGTAAGAAGTGTCATTGAATCAGCAGAAATCCATGCTCATGTAAAAAAAAAAAACCAATTATATTTTCACTTTTTTATTATTCTGAGTTGGATACTCAGAAAAACCCCATTGGGCGCAGCAAAACTAAAATGCTGAAAATATTAAAAATATTTTATAGAAGCAAACTTGGCAGGGAAAGAAAGAAATCCTGAGGTCAAAAATGATACAGAAATAAATACAAATCCACGGATTTAGCAGACTCTGGAACTGGCACTTGACCCAGAAGTATCTGGTATCCCTGGTAGCCTGGTAAATGGGTTTAAACAAATCATGTGAAGGTGTCAGGTGCTCTAATCCAAGAACCAAGGAAGATATAAGTCAGACCAGATACCCTCTCAAAAATTTCTGCTCATCGAAGAGTGATATTTCATAGTGAACTAGGAAGAAAAACACCCCTTGAAAAGAGACAGTAAAGAGCATGCCTGTTTTAGCCTTCGCTCTGAAGCAAAAAAAAGGTCTCTCCTGAGAATTCTTACCTCCAAATTTGTACTGATGTAAGTTGGAGCATAAATTTGTATTCCTGTGTGATTACAATATGAAACAAAGCAAAAGACAGTTGTAAAATTTGAGCTTAAACATGTCTCAGGTTGTTAATGACCTCAGACACCTGGAAGAAGCAAACACTGATCTCTTCTGAAGGTGCACATTATATTTTAAACCCAGGACTCAAATTTCTAAAGATGAAGTTCCAAGAAAACACAAATATGCACACACACACACACACACACACACACACATATGCACACTGAAATGTACAAAGAAACCAGCATGCATGAAAGTTGTTAGAAATAGCAAACAATAGAATCAGACAATTAAAAATACAGAACAAAAACAAGTTAACAAACATAAGTAAAAGTATACTAAAAATAAGAAAATTTACCAGAAATATTTGAAAATAGCCAAAATAAACTTCTAGAAATGAAGAAATATATAATTCAATTTATAAGTTCAATGGGATACAATAAGAGAGTCAGAAGACTTCTACTTTGCTTATAATTTATTACATAATTTGGTGTAATCAATGCATTAAAGACACTGAAAAAAATAGACAACTTATTTTTTAAAAATGCATCTGGCCTCGCGTGGTGCCTTACATCTGTAATTTCAACACTTTGTGGGGCCTTGGTGGGAGGATCACTGAGCCCAGGAGTTCAAGACATAGGGAGATCCTGTCTCCACAAAAAAATTTAAAAAAAAATTAGCCAGGTGGGGTGGCATGTGTTTGTAATTCTAACTACCTGGGAAGATGAGGTGAGCCCAGGAGGCTGAGGCTGCAATGAGCTGTGTTCCTGCCGCTGTACTCCTTTCTGGGTGACAGAGTGAGATGCTATATCAAAAAACTAACAAAACAAAAAAGCGTCTGTTTTGAAGGCATTGAAGAGACAACAGAATAAGATTATTAGTTCAAAAATTTGAAGAACATAGAAACTCAGAGAAGTGAGATGAGTATCTGGGACTGGCTTTGCTAAGGCATCTTTAATTACAGAATGCAATGGCTACCCACAATAACATGCACAAATATCACAATAGTAGTATTGATGTAAATGAGCTACACATGAAAAGAATGAACATTGTATGATTCATTTTACTTAAAGTTCAATAATAGACAAAATTAAAATACAGTGTTTAAGGATGCATATTTAGAAGATTCAAGAACATAATCAGCATAAATGTCAGGAAAGTGGCTACCTTTAGAGAACAGCATGGAGATTATGATTGGAAAGAAGTACATGGTGGAGGGGGTGGTGTTTATAGGGTGCTAGCAATATTCTATTTCTTATCTTACATAGGGGTTTATGAAGTAAACTTCAAAGATGTCTTGTATTTTATATATTTTATATGTGTATTGTATTTATAATCAAAATGGACTAATAAAGAAAATTAGTGTTCTAGATGACAGGTCAGGAAAATACCTGGAAAATATGGAAGAGAGATTAAGAAACTTGAAAGAGTGAGAAGGTGCAACAAATATGTAATCCAGTATCCT
The DNA here is from genome assembly GCF_048565385.1 of Saimiri boliviensis. Classification (NCBI taxonomy): domain Eukaryota; kingdom Metazoa; phylum Chordata; class Mammalia; order Primates; family Cebidae; genus Saimiri; species Saimiri boliviensis. Next base: position 42,003,272 of record NC_133453.1, read on the forward strand.
TCCAAAAGGAAATATTGGTTGCCAATATTCAAAGAGATGAATAAAAATTTTCCAGAATTATATTAAAATTCTTAGATTCAGAAATCGTGATGAATCCTAAGCTGTGTAAATGTGTAGTCTTGTGGCAGTAAATTTGTAAAATACTAAATATAAAGATAAGATCTTGAGAGCAGTCAGAGAGAAAAGAAATTATAAATCAATGAGAGTGATATTGATAACTGATTTTTCAACAACATCAATGGAAATTAGAAATTAGTGGAATAATATCATCAAATACTGAGAAAAATGTCAAACTAGAGTTATACATAGTGAAATAATATCTCAGGGATGAGAACAGCATAAATATAATTTGAATTCAAACTATAAGATCAGAAGCATTTATTATATGTAGATCTTCAGTTAGGACGTTTTAGATAATGAACTCTTAGAATAAAAAAAAAATCCCAAAAGAAAAATCTGATGCAAGAAAAAATGGTGAATAAAGAGAATGACAGATTTTTGATAAAAATAATTTACCTTATAAAACAGTAACAAAAATATCTATTATATTGGATACGATCAAGAAAAAACTAAAATGCTAGACAGTAATTGCATATAAAATAAGGAAGAGGTGATACAGGTTAGTGTTCTAAAGTTTTTGTATGATTTACCAGAAATACAAAGAGGTGATTAAACTAAAAATGTTATATATAAATATTAGACTATATAGAGTAACATTAGAGATACAGAAACAGAGCATAAAACATCTAAGCCATTAATAAGAAATAAAGGAAAAAAAATCTCAACCTAAAAGAATTTTAAAAAGGCAAAAGAAATACAAAACAAGTAGGTCACAATTTATTGTAAAGTGTATACAATAAATTGGGAGAAATGATTCCAAATAGAACAGCAATCTCAATCAATGTAAATGGACTAAACGCTCTAGTTAACAGACAAAGTTTGTCAGACTGAATAAACAGAACAACAACAACAAAAAAAACGTAGCCATACTCTGTTTATAGGAAACACACCAAAAATATAACAACACAGGGAGGTAGAATACGAAAGGATGGAGAAAAGCTATACTAGGTAAATACTGGGCTAAAGAAAACTGGAAAGGCACATTATCACCAAAAAATTCAGATTTTTAAGTGGGGGGAACATTGCTAGAGCTAACAAGGCCTCTTAAATGTTGATTAAAATTGTATTCATGAGTAAGATTGTATGTGATTAATATTATGGTATTGAAACATATACAGAAAAGTTAAAATGGGTGAAATGACAAATATGTCATCACGGTAAGATATTCACACATCTGTTTCAGAAGTTGTTAGATCTACATTGATGAAAAATTATGATAAATACCATGCTTAATCTACTGATTATGCTTAGAAAATTGCTCTAACAGTGACACAATACTCATCATTTTCAAGCATATGGAGAACTTTTATAAAATCGACCATATACTAGATCATTAAGCAAATCTAAAAAAATTATAGAAAAGTGATTTCTTACAGATCACCTACACTGACCATAATTCAGTAAAGCTGGAAATCCATTATACATCTCTGAACATATTTTGAAATTTAGAAATATATTTTTACATAACTCATGCATTAAAAAATTATAATGAAATTTAGGAAAAATTTGGATTCTACAAAAACAGAAATTTTACATATTAAAACTCATGAGATGCAGTTAAAGTTATACTTGGTAAGAAATTTGCAGTGTTAAATATTCATATTTTAAAAGGCCATTTGAAAATAAACAAGCTAAGCATTTCAAATACTACAATCTAAATGTAGAGAATATGGATGAAAGGAAATACTTAAGACAGGAGTAGAAATGGATGAAATGAACATAAAGATATAACATACAGGATCAATAAAACTAAAGATTGGTTATTTGTATTAAAAAGTATAATAAATTCCCTTACAAAAGACAAATTGAGTTTAAATGAGACAAAAAATGAGCAATATTATGAATAAAATAGCAGGTATAACTGTAGATGTAGCATATACTAAAAAGGAAAAGAGTATTATGAAAACCTTTATATTACATTTGAAACAAAGGTGGAATAGATACATTTTGGGGATGATACAAATTAACAAAATTGATTCAAGGATAAATGGAAAACTTAATAGTCTATAACCATTAATATTTTGAATCAGAGATCAAATGCCTTCCTATAAAGACAAGCTCAGAAAATGTTATCTTTAAGTTCTTGAAGCAATCAAGAATCAGGTTAATCCTATCTTACACAAACTAATATTACATACCTAGAATATAACCTTAATATTGGAACCAAAAATGAATAGTATGTGGAAGAAAACTTAAAAGTTGAATTTATTTTTGACCATATATGGTAAAATTTTAAATAACATATTTATAAGATGAATTCATACATGATTAAAACATGAACTTTAGGCTTATTTCTGAAATGCAAGTTAGTCAACATTAGAAAATATATTACCAAATTTAAAAATTAACAGATTAAAGGAAAAATCATGAACATTTCATTAAATACAGTAATAGCATTTATTTAAGTTCAACAATATTGCATGATAAAATTCATAGAAAACTAAAAATAAAAGGGAGGTTTTTCTAATATAATACTCTCTACAAAACATCTAGAACAAATATCATACTAATAAGGAAACATTATAAGCATTCTCTTTGAAAACATGAACAAAGCAAGATCGCTGCTATCACACTTTATACCCATTGAACATTGTCCATGAAGTGTCTGTTTGTACAATTAAACACACAGGAAAACCATGTTAAAGCAAACTAAATGTGGTCTGAGAAGGACTCTGAACTTCTACATTTGAGTACTTGTGGATGAACTGTAACCTAGCTTAATAAACAAAATTGAAATCCTAAATAGTATGCACCTGTCACAGCAGCTGAGTGCTGGTCGATCCCAGCAGCCATACTTTAACCACTCATAGACTGCTGAACGTCCAAACTGTGTTCAAATAAGGCAAATGCTGAGCTGTAACCAATCTCACTGTTTTTGTACCACACTTCTGATTCTTGTACATCACTTTACCTTTTTTGTCTATAGATTTGTTCTGACTGTGATGTACCCCTGGAGTCTCTGTGAGTCTGCTGTTATTCTAGGGGCTGCCAAATTCATGAATCATTCATTGCTCAATTAAATTCTTTAAACTTAATTTAGCTAAGTTTTTTTCTTATCAAGAGTAAGGAATGGTAAGGAAGATACACAGCTTTCATACATTCATTCACAGATAAAACATTTGTCCACACTGAAAACCCTAAAGAATCCATAGATAAAATATTAAGAAGTTTATGCAGTTTGCTAACTTCACCTAGGTTAATTACATTTTTATTTGCCACCAACCCAAGTTCCAGAAAGATTTTTTATGAAACTCGACAAACTAATTCTAAAATTCACATGGAAGAGCAAGCGGACAGGAATACTGGCACTTTTGAAGATGAAGTGGCTTCTCCAACCCAAATATGAAAACTTACTACAAAACAGTAATTTTAACAGTTTGATATTGGCACAAGAATTATCAAATCAACCAATAGAATAATGTAGGGAGTCCAGAAACAGAGCCATGTATTGATGGATACCTGATAGACTGAGAAACTTGTACTGGAGATCACTGGGGAAAGTCAAGTCTGATCAATGTACAGTGTTGAAACAAAAGGTTCTTTTATGGTTAAAAAAAAAAAAGATCCTTGAATCAAATCATATTAAAATAAATGAATGAGTAAATCTGAGGTGGAACAAGAGGTTACATATCAAAAGCAAAACTTTAGAATGCATTGCAGAAAAATATATGAGGACTATTTTAATGAGCTAAGGCTATAGAAGAAGAGAGAAGAAGAAGAAGTGGAAGAGAAAGGAGAGGAGAAGGAAGAAGGAAAAACCTTAAAAGATGGATACATTTGACTTTAATAAAACTTCTCTTTATCAAGACAACATAAAGAAAGGAAAATGACATGTGAAAAATTGGGAAAAGATATTTACAGTACATGCAACCTACAAAGGACTGGTGTTTGGTAATATTACATAAGACTCCTGTGAATCATTATCATTAAAGCAAACAATGTAACAAAAATGGACAAAATCATGAGCAAGTAATTCACAAAAGAATAAGCCTGAATGGCAACAAATATGTGAAAAGGAGCTGAGCTTCATGGTAAGAATGCAGATTAAAACCTAAATAAGTGCCATTTCACAACAGTTAGACTGTCAACAATTAAAACTGTGATAACATCAGTGTTTGTAACAATGTGGAGAAATGTGCTAGAAAGGATGCTTAGAACATAGTAGGCACTCCATAAATGTTTCTGGCTGTCTACTGTTGTGCAACAAACCATCCTAAACTTAGTGATCTAATATTTAATTATACTCATGACTTGTTAGGGACTAGGGCATGGATTTACAGGTGCTCCTGTTCTAAAAGAAGTCACAAAAGTATGAAAGTATTATATGAACTCTTAGAAGAAGATTGTATGTTAGATTTGAGAAATTATTTTAGGAATCAAGGAGGAGATAGAATATGAATTGGGCTGAAAGTACTTTAGTAGTTAAAAGGCAGAGACTATACTATGCCATAGTTTGTTTTGGTTGGAGGGAAGGTTGACATAAAGTAGTAGTGGGAAAATATAAATTTGGGGATCAATTTCCAACTAGTCACTCCTGTCATGCAAGAATTTCTACACTCAGTGAATATTATCAAGCACTGACTCTGTGTCAGGACAAGCCAGTCTGCTGGGGATGCAAGAAAGAACTCCACACTGTCATTGCCTGAAAACAGTTTACAAGCTAGTGAGAGTGTGGAGGAGGGAGGTGGCAAACAGGTAACTAAAACACAATGAGGTAAGTGCTAGAGTGCCATGAGTCTAGGGAGATAGGCACATTCACAAAAAGCATCTCGTCTAGGCTTGAAGGAGGTGGTCAGAGAAGGGAGCAGGTGACATGTTAGTACAGAAAGAAGAATGGGTGCTGGTGAGTTGACAGTAGGAGGAAGAACATTTTGATAGAAGGGATGGCATGTGGAGCATTGAAAAGTGCAGGAGACTCTGTCATGTGGGTTCGACTGCAGTTAGTTCAGTACAGCCCACTGGACTGTGGAGGCAAAGAAGGAGATAATGTTGGGAAATTAAACCTAGTTTACACAACAGCAGAACTCTGAAATGAAAGTGCTGATATAAACTTTATTATGGGGGCAAGAGGACTCTGTTGAGGCATTTTAAGCATGGTAGTAACTTGATTTTAGAAAGATTATGTTTTGGAAAGAAGATTGTCACTAAAACAAATTTAAGAGGATCTAAACCATCTAAATTTTATATGGGAAAAGAATAAATAGGAGTGCACATGAAGCCAAAGTGAAAGCAGAAAGACTAGTTAGGTCGCTGCAATCATTCAGGAAAGAGAGGGTGGTGTTCTGGCTAAAGGGATAGAAAGAGGTAAATGGATTCAAGAGGCATTTAGGAAACAGGAACAATAGAATCTGGCCATCTCCTGGATATGGGGAGTGAGGAAAAGAAAGGAGCTAAAGTAGCTTATCTTCCTCCATTGAGCAACTCAGTCTGTGATGATACCATCACCTGAAGTAGAGAACACAGAGAGAACCAAAGGTGTGGGGTGGTGAACAGCGACGACTCGGAGTCACTGAGTTGCCACAGGAATGGATGATTTGCCAAGAAGAATTGTAGAGAAGAGAACTAAGTGCTAAATGGCAAGGAACAGGTAGAAGAAGACAAATGTGAAAGTTAGGCAGAAAAGGAGAATTGAAGGAGGTAGCAAGGAAGCCGGAAAGGTAAGCTGTCATGGAAATGAAGCAAAGACAGGGTTTCCTGGTACAAGTGACTAAACAATTGTGAGAAATAAGAGGTCAGGTGGAAGAAGTCCCTGTCCTTTGGCAACAACAGTTCTCTTGGTGACCTTGATGACAACACTTTTTTTTTTTTTTTTTTTTTTTTTTTTTTTTTTTTTTTTTTTTTGCGAAGCTGTAAAGTGGAGGAGAGAGTGAATGCAGGCCTTTTCTTAAACAAGACCCATGACTGCTACTCAAATAAATCAGGGAAGAATTTTGAAATAATGTTAGTAATATTATGGGTATTCAGGTGTTATTTTATGGGTATGATTGTAAAGGGCTTAAATCGTCTACATTTTAGATGGGAAAAGTGAGCTAGGGATGGGGGATAGAGAGAACAGGATCACATGTTTGAGGAAAGTGCTTGATTTTAATAAGCGGATAGAGACTTAAACCACCTGAAATGCTGATGGGAAGGCCCAATAAATATTAAAAAGTTGACAATATATAGCAGTTGGACTGGATCATTGTCTATGAACAGACAGAAGAGGAGAGAATTTGTATACAGGTGGAGGAATCAGCAGCTAGAAACTGCCTCCATCATGCCAAAACTACAAAGACAATATTCATTGTTACAGCTTTTCTATTTAGGTTATTTAAAATAGCTTCATCTTGAATTCATTATTTTAGTTCTTTGGGACAAAATCTTAGGCCATTTAATCCTTGAACTCTTTCAATGAAGAAACATTTGGGACAAAGTCTAGTATGATTACATTACCCAAAGACAAAATTACAAACATATAATGTAATGAATTTCCTTGGAGTGTATTTCTTTGCTATAGTGGCACTTTCAAAACAAATGGCACTTTGAAAACTAGTTACTTACTAATATCTAGTACTATTCATTTATATACCATGAACACATGTTTAAATGGCCATTTCTCAATTTCTCCAGTAATTATTTCATTTTAATCAGCTAACTGCTGATAGCCCAGATGAACATCTTGCACGCAATTTTATTTAGCACATCTCTTAGAATGACTGAAGTGTCAGAACATCCCAGGTACACTGCTGTAGACGCCAGCTGCACTGGAGTAGTGTTGCCCAAAAACATCTGGAGCATTATTCAGTATGAAAGGGAATAAATATGTTTATGGAAGAGATATTCACATCTGTGGTCGGGTCCTTCCAAAGATTTCAGATTTTATGTACTTTTCATCATTTGTTTTCTATAGAACTTTTGATAGAATTATAATTTGTGGGTTAGATTATTTGATCAAAGAAAAAAGGCTAATATTTTTGGAGGTTGGTTTTGAATATTGTACCAAATAAAGCATTATGAAGAATAAGTTCCAAGAACTAATCTATTTTTTTTTTTTTTTTATTGCATTTTAGGTTTTGGGGTACATGTGATGAACATGCAAGATTGTTGCATAGGTACACACATGGCAGTGTGCTTTGCTGCCTTCCGTCCCCTCACCTGTATCTGTCGTTTCTCCCCATGCTATCTCTTCCCACCTCCCCACCCCCCGCCCCTCCCCCATTTCCCCCCAACAGACCCCAGTGTGTAGTGCTCCCCTCCCTGTGTCCATGTGTTCTCATTGTTCAACACCCGCCTATGAGCGAGAATATATGGTGTTTGATTTTCTGCTCTTGTGTCAGTTTGCTGAGAATGATGGTTTCCAGGTTCATCCATGTCCCTATAAAGGACGTGAACTCATCGTTTTTAATGGCTGCATAATATTCCATGGTGTATATGTACCACATTTTCCCTATCCAGTCTATCATCGTTGGGCATTTGGGTTGGTTCCGGGTCTTTGCTATTGTAAACAGTGCTGCAATGAACATTCGTGTGCACGTGTCCTTGTAGTAGAATGATTTATAATCCTTTGGATATATACCCAGTAATGGGATTGCTGGGTCAAATGGGATTTCTATTTTTAGGTCCTTGAGGAATCGCCACACTGTCTTCCACAATGGTTGAATTAATTTACATTCCCACCAACAGTGTAAAAGTGTTCCTATTTCTCCACATCCTCTCCAGCATCTGTTGTTTCCCGATTTTTTAATGATCGCCATTCTAACTGGTGTGAGATGGTATCTCAATGTGGTTTTGATTTGCATTTCTCTGATGACCAGTGATGATGAGCATTTTTTCATATGTTTGTTGGCCTCCTGTATGTCTTCTTTTGTAAAGTATCTGTTCATATCCTTTGCCCATTTTTGAATGGGCTTGTTTGTTTTTTTCTTGTAGATCTGCTTTAGTTCTTTGTAAATTCTGGATATCAGCCCCTTGTCAGATGGGTAGACTGCAAAAATTTTTTCCCATTCTGTTGGTTGCCGATTCACTCTACTGACTGTTTCTTTTGCCGTGCAGAAGCTGTGGAGTTTGATTAGGTCCCATTTGTCTATTTTGGCTTTTGTTGCCATTGCTTTTGGCGTTTTGGTCATGAAGTCCTTGCCTACACCTATGTCCTGAATGGTTTTGCCTAGATTTTCTTCTAAGGTTTTTATGGTATTAGGTCTGATGTTTAAGTCTTTAATCCATCTGGAGTTAATTTTGGTGTAAGGTGTCAGGAAGGGGTCCTGTTTCTGCTTTCTGCACATGGCTAGCCAGTTTTCCCAACACCATTTATTAAACAGGGAGTCCTTTCCCCATTGCTTGTTTTTGTCAGGTTTGTCGAAGATCAGATGGTTGTGGGTATGTTGTATTTCCTGTGAGGCCTCTGTTCTGTTCCATTGGTCTATATCTCTGTTTTGGTACCAGTACCATGCTGTTTTGATTACTGTAGACTTGTAGTATAGTTTGAAGTCCGGTAGTGTGATGCCTCCCGCTTTGTTCTTTTTGCCCAGAATTGACTTGGCTATGCGGGCTCTCTTTTGGTTCCATATGAAGTTTAAGGTGTTTTTTTCCAGTTCTGTGAAGAAGGTCGTTGGTAGCTTGATGGGAATAGCATTGAATCTGTAAATTACTTTGGGCAGTATGGCCATTTTCACGATGTTGATTCTTCCTAACCATGAACATGGAATGTTTCTCCATCTGTTTGTATCCTCTCTTATTTCGTTGAGCAATGGCTTGTAGTTCTCCTTGAAGAGGTCCTTTACGTTCCTTGTTAGTTGTATTCCTAGGTACTTTATTCTCTTTGTAGCAATTGTGAATGGCAGTTCGTTCTTGATTTGGCTCTCTTGAAGTCTATTACTGGTGTATAGGAATGCTTGTGATTTTTGCACGTTGATTTTGTATCCTGAGACTTTGCTGAAGTTGTTTATCAGTTTCAGGAGATTTTGGGCTGAGATGATGGGGTCTTCCAGATATACAATCATGTCATCTGCAAATAGAGACAATTTGATTTCCTCCTTTCCAATTTGGATACCCTTTATTTCTTTTTCTTGCCTGATTGCTCTGGCTAGAACTTCCAGTACTATATTGAATAGGAGTGGTGAGAGAGGGCATCCTTGTCTAGTGCCAGATTTCAAAGGGAATGCTTCCAGTTTTTGCCCATTCAGTATGATATTGGCTGTTGGTTTGTCGTAAACAGCTTTTATTGTTTTGAGATACGTTCCGTCAATACCTAGTTTATTGAGGGTTTTTAGCATAAAGGGTTGTTGAATTTTGTCAAAAGCCTTCTCTGCATCAATTGAGATAATCATGTGGTTTTTGTCTTTGGTTCTGTTTATGTGGTGGATTACGTTTATGGACTTGCGTATGTTGAACCAGCCTTGCATCCCCGGGATGAATCCTACTTGATCATGGTGGATGAGCTTTTTGATATGCTGTTGCAATCGGTTTGCCAGTATTTTATTGAAGATTTTTGCATCTATGTTCATCATGGATATTGGCCTGAAATTTTCTTTTCTTGTTGAGTCTCTGCCGGGTTTTGGTATCAGGATGATGTTTGTCTCGTAAAATGATTTGGGAAGGATTCCCTCTTTTTGGATTGTCTGGAATAGTTTCAGAAGGAATGGTATCAGCTCCTCCTTGTATGTCTGGTAGAATTCAGCTGTGAACCCATCTGGACCTGGGCTTTTTTTGGGTGGTAGGCTCTTTATTGCTGCCTCGACTTCAGACCATGTTATTGGTCTATTCAGGGTTTCGGCTTCTTCCAGGTTTAGGCTTGGGAGGTTGCAGGTGTCCAGGAATTTATCCATTTCTTCCAGGTTTACTAGTTTATGTGCATAGAGTTGTTTGTAATAATCTCTGATGATGGTTTGGATTTCTGTGGAATCTGTGGTGATATCCCCTTTATCGTTTTTTATTGCATCAATTTGGTTATTCTCTCTTTTCTTTTTTATTAATCTGGCTAGTGGTCTGTCTATTTTGTTGATCTTTTCAAAAAACCAGCTCCTGCATTTATTGATTTTTTGAAGAGTTTTTTGTGTCTCTATTTCCTTCAGTTCTGCTCTGATCTTAGTTATTTCCTGTCTTCTGCTAGGTTTTGAGTTTTTTTGATCTTGCTCCTCTAGCTCTTTCAATTTTGATGATAGGGTGTCAATTTTAGATCTCTCCTTTCTTCTCATGTGGGCACTCATTGCTATATATTTTCCTCTAGAGACTGCTTTAAATGTGTCCCAGAGATTCTGGTATGTTGTGTCTTCGTTCTCATTGGTTTCGAAGAACATCTTTATTTCTGCCTTCATTTCATTGTTTATCCAGTCAACATTCAAGAGCAAGTTGTTCAGTTTCCATGAAGCTGTGCGGTTCTGAGTTAGTTTCTGCATTCTGAGTTCTAACTCGATTGCACTGTGGTCTGAGAGACTGTTTGTTATGATTTCTGTTCTTTTGCATTTGCTGAGGAGTGATTTATTGCCAATTATGTGGTCAATTTTAGAGTAGGTGTGATGTGGTGCTGAGAAGAATGTATATTCTGTGGATTTGGGGTGGAGAGTTCTGTAAATGTCTATTAGGTTTGCTCGTTCCAGGTCTGTGTTCAGGTCCTGGATATCCTTGTTGATTTTCTGTCTGGTTGATCTGTCTAATATTGACAATGGGGTGTTAAAGTCTCCCACTATTATTGTGTGGGAGTCTAAGTCTCTTTGTAAGTCATTAAGAACTTGCCTTATGTATCTGGGTGCTCCTGTATTGGGTGCATATATATTTAGGATCGTTAGCTCTTCTTGTTGCAGTGATCCTTTTACCATTATGTAATGTCCTTCTTTGTCTCTTTTGATCTTTGTTGCTTTAAAGTCTATTTTATCAGAGATGAGAATTGCAACTCCTGCCTTTTTTTGCTCTCCATTTGCTTGGTAGATCTTCCTCCATCCCTTTATTTTGAGCCTTTGTGTATCCCTGCATGTAAGATGGGTTTCCTGGATACAGCACACTGATGGGTTTTGGCTTTTTATCCAATTTGCCAGTCTGTGTCTTTTGATTGGGGCATTTAGTCCATTGACATTTAGGGATAGTATTGTTATGTGTGAATTTGATGCTGTCATTTTGATGCTACCTGGCTGTTTTGTTGGTTAGTTGATGCAGATTCTTGATTGTGTTGCTGCTTTTTTACCATTTGGTGTGTTTTTGGAGTGGCTGGTACTGGTTGTTCCTTTATATGTGTAGAGCCTCTTTCAGGAGTTCTTGTAGAGCAGGTTTGGTGGTGATGAAATCTCTGAGTGCTTGCTTGTTCACAAAGGATTTTATTTTTCCTTCACTTATGAAGCTGAGTTTGGCTGGATAGGAGATTCTGGGTTGAAAGTTCTTTTCTTTAAGGATGTTGAATATTGGCCCCCAGTCTCTTCTGGCTTGTAGGGTTTCTGCTGAGAGATCTGCTGTGAGTCTAATGGGCTTCCCTTTGTGGGTAACCTGACCTTTCTCTCTGGCTGCCCTTAGCATTTTCTCTTTCATTTCAACCCTGGTGAATCTGACGATTATGTGCCTTGGGGTTGCTCTTCTTGAGGAATATCTCTGTGGTGTTCTCTGTATTTCCTGGATTTGAATATTGGTCTGCCTTGCTAGGTTGGGGAAGTTTTCCTGGATAATATCCTGAAGAGTATTTTCCAGCTTGGATTCATTCTCTTCATCACATTCAGGTACACCTATCAGACGTAGATTAGGTCTTTTCACATAGTCCCACATTTCTTGAAGATTTTGTTCATTCCTTTTTGCGCTTTTTTCTCTGTTCTTGCCTTCTCTTTTTATTTCATTGAGTTGGTCTTCGACCTCTGATATCCTTTCTTCTGCTTGGTCAATTCGGCTGTTGAAGCTTGTGCATGCTTCACGAAGTTCTCGTGTTGCGTTTTTCAGCTCCATCAATTCACTTATTCTCCTCTCTATGCTGTCCATTCTCGTCAGCAGTTCGTCCAATCTTTTTTCAAGGTTCCTATTTTCTTTGCGATGGGTTAGAACATGTTCTTTTAGCTCATTGTAGTTTCTTACTACCCATCTTCTGAAGTCTGATTCTGTCATTTCATCACCCTCCTTCTCCATCCGGTCTGGTTCCCTTGCTGGTGAGGAGTTGTGATCCCTTTTAGGAGGAGAGGTGTTCTGGTTTCGGGAGTTTTCATCCTTTTTACGCTGGTTTCTACCCATTTTTGTGGGTTTATCCACCTGTTGTCTGTCTCTGTCCCAGGGAGTTGGAGCTTTATGAGTTTCCGTTGCACTACTGCCTTTTTTGATTTTTTTTTTTTCAGGTCGGACCCGCCCAGCTAGCAGCACGCCTAGCCTCTGCCTGCCCGCAGGGGCTTTGCTGAGCTGCTGTGGGCTCCGCCCAGCTGCCCTGAGCTCTTCCCTGTAGTCCTTTTTATATGGGCATAGTTAGAACTGTCTGGGCAATTGTGGCCCCGCCTCTGTTATGGCAGACTCTCTCTGTTGTGGCAGGTTGCCTCGGCAACGGCAGGTTGCCTCGGCAACGGCAGCCTGCCTCCGTAGCGGTGGAGAGTCTCAGTAATGGCGGAAGCCCCTCCCCCACGGAGCCGGACCGTCCAGGTTCAGCTGTGCTTGGTTTGAAGGGCTCAACCCAGAGGGTTTCCAATTACTGTTTTTGTTTTCGTTGTTGTTGGGGGTGGAGGGGTGGGACCAACCGAGCCTGATCACCTGGCTCCCTGACTCAGAGTCTTTTCTTTTAAGTTGAACGACCCCGCGTTCCGGTCGCTTGTTGAAAAGGCGCCGGGATCTCCCGTGCTGCGACTCACGGAGTCGGCTCGAACCGCGGCGCGGCTCCTGGCGGATTTTTTGCCTAGGAATCTCCTGGCCTGGCTCGCTATTTCAGATGAATGGGCTATTCTGCCGTCTCAAGGCTCTGCTCGCCAGCTAAGAGGGCTCCCAGACCTGTGGCTTTTGTACGGAGAACCGCAGCAACAGGGAGTGGTCACAGCAGCCGCGCGGGCGGAATCAGCCCCGCGGGGGCCAAAACAGCCGCACCGGCTGGGACTGCGACGCTGGCGACCCCTCTGCCTGGGTATCTCCTGGTCTGTGGGCAATAAGAGTTCGTCTAGAAATGCGGCGTCCACTCACCCTCTGCACTTTCACTGGGAGCTGAAGTCCTGAGCTGTTCTTAGGCAGCCATCTTGAAAGTCGGATCCCAGAACTAATCTATTATTGGAATCTGTGAAATCTGAGATATATTGTTTCCCTTCTGTTTCCCTAAGGATTTGCAGGAAAAAAAGAGGAAATGTAATTATTGACCTCCTAGGGAAGGAGAAAGATGGGATATCTTTTCAGAACTATTATAATGATGATTAGCATTTGTTGAACACCCATGCTGAGCTAGGCACATGCTAGTCACTTTGCATGTGTTGTTATTTTTATTTATTTATTTATTTATTTATTTTGAGATAGAGTTTCGCTCTTGTTACCCAGGCTGGAGTGCAATGGCACAATCTCGGCTCACCACAACCTGCACCTCTTGGGTTCAGGCAATTCTCCTGCCTCAGCCTCCTGAGTAGCTGGGATTACAGGCATGCACCACCATGCCCGGCTAATTTTTTGTATTTTTAGTAGAGACGGGGTTTCACCATGTTGACCAGGATGGTCTCGATCTCGTGACCTCGTGATCCACCTGCCTCGGCCTCCCAAAGTGCTGGGATTACAGGCATGAGCCACCGGGCCCGGCCTATGTGTTGTTATTTCTATTCCTTGTAGCTAGTAATCCTTACAAGGTAGATATTCTTTTTCTCATTTTGCTGGGGTGGGGCGGGGGGGAACTGACGAGTGATTAATAGTCAATGATTTATCTGTGATTATATTACTATTAATGTGATTATATTACTATTAGACTTGAATCTACCTCTATTTAGCTGAAATATCTGTTCTCTTTTCACATATTCTGCTCCTGTCCAAATAAACTGAGGAAGAATTTTGAAATTATGTTAAAATAATGTGAATATTCAGATACTGTTTTATTAATCTGGAGAAGGTTTAAAGTTACAAGCATTTTATTTCTTTTATATGTACATATCTGCACACATATACTTGTAAAGAACATATATAAGGAGAGAAAACAAATACCTGTTTTTATAATATACTGCTTATTAATGTTTGGATAAGAATAACATGATTTAATTCTTATTATAACTGAAGACATAAAAGTAATTTGAAAGTTGTGCTTTGTTTTTGCTCACTTTAATCATTTTCACTCTTAGAAGATGCTTATCTAGAAGATTGCTAACCATTGCAGATGTGGAGGGCATGGCTGTGATTGCGTTTTTCAAAAGACTGGTCTAGACACACATATTAAGATATATCCTTATGTATTTTATTAGTGACTACAATTTTCTTAAGATTATTGTGCAAATTTGCTTATAGAAATTTTCTTCAGTCGGTTTACCCATTTAACCTGAATACAGAGGGAAGAAGAGGCCCTGTTTAAAGCTTTTTTATTTAGATCTGTTTTTAGTTTTAGGTACTGGTGCAGATTCCCCTCTCCTAACCTCTCCTGCATCATTTCTTTTCATGAAATAGAGATTGCTCAGTCTGGTCATCATTCTCTATGAAAATTCTTGTCTTACTTCAGTAGCGTGCTCAAAATTCTCTTTTACATCTCAGATTCCTCATCGGTAAAAATAGGATACTAACACCTGCTGAGGTATGTTCTCACTGGGATTATACGAGATGTTACATGGAAAGGTAACTTGTTAATGCTTGGCACAGATTAAGTGTTCAGAAAGTATTTGTGGAATGTCAATCAGAAAAGCACATGTGATTAAGTTCACTCCGTCATGACTATTTTTGTCATCTCTGTTTTCATTCATTTGACAAACATTTAATGGGATATCTGAGCCATTGGTAAGTTTTTTTCCTCACTGAACCACATATTTTAGTAGGGGAGTCAGATAGCAAACAAGATAAATAGAAAATCATATGGTATGTTAGTTTATAAGTTCTGAAAAGGAAATAAAGCAGGGAAGGAGGAACAGAAATAATGAGGGTAGGACTGTGATTCAAATGGGGTGGCTGGGCAACTCCCTTGTGCAAAAATATTTGCTAAAGGACAATGAATAATAAGCCAAGTAAAAAGTGTATTGATATGGTTTGGCTCTCTGTCCCCACCCAAATTGTAATCCTGGTAATTCCCACATGTTGAGTGAGATACCTGATGGGAGGTGATTGGATCATGGGGGCAGTTTCCCCATACTGTTCTCATGATAGTGAGTGAGTTCTCCCAAGATCTGATGGTTTTACAAGTGTTTGACAGCTCCTTCTTTACATGCTGTCGCCTGCCACTGTGTAACACGTGCCTTGTTTCCCCTTCACCTTCCACCATGATTATGAGTTTTCCAAGGCCTCTCCAGCCATGTGGAACTGAGTCAATTAAATCTATTTTCTTTGTAAATTATCCAGTCTTGGGCAGTTCTTTACAGCAGCCTGAAAACAGACTAATACAGATATATTGAGGTGAGGAGATCCAAGCACAGGGAAGGGCAAGTGTGACAATGCTGGGGCAGTAGGATGCTTAACGTGTTCAGGAAACAGCATGGAGTGTGATGTGGTGTATTTTTAGCCTCCATAGAAAAGTCTGGAAGTTTTACTAGTATCTACTTTTCAGAATCCTTAGGGACCCAGCCTTCTTCCAGTTTCTCTCTCTCCATTCTTAGGGAATGGCTATTATCTTCAGAGTCTAGGATGGTCCTGCCCCACATGCCATACTCCAGGCTTAGTGGAAGAATTGAAAAGGAAGAAAGGTGTCCTCAGCACCTATATTTTAGGGAAAGTTCACAGAGATTGCCAAAGCAAGTGTCTGCTTATATGTTATTAGCCGAAACTCAGTAACTAATCCCCTTTACTACATGGAAGGCTGAGAAAGATAGTCTTTTTCTCTGGGAATACATTTGCATAGCTAAGACTTTAATAACGGTGGAAAAAGGGGAACAAGATAGTGGAGAACAACTGACAGCCTCTGCTCTCCTTCATGAACAGCCCCACCAATAAGGGACAAGATGATGAACTTGAAGTGTTTTTCTGATGATTTTCTTTGAAGGCATTCATGCCTAACAGCTAAGATCACTTCCCCAAACAGTAGTGAGGAAATGGAACACTGTTTGAAAATTGGAAAACAGGGTGATTTTACAAATGATGCTTGAATTCATGGGCTCACCTCAGTTCTTTTGCTTCTGAGAGAGATATCTCCTGGTGTCTCCTATATAATTTTTGCCCTACCATTCTGCTTCAAAAAACAAAAAGTACCCATAATAGTTTCTAAAGTAAGGGAAGCTTTGTTTCATGTATATATCAATAAAGGCTTTGTTTAGAACAAGTGAGGAAAAGACATTTTTATGTTCCCATTATGTCTTCTTTTAAAGGACGAAAATGAAAAGAGCATAGAAACCACATATCATGATTGATTCAGAATATTCTATAGAATTAGTTTTAGATGCCAACTGAGTGCTTTCTGAGAAAGTATGGTTCTTTGAGATTCATTAAAAAATACTTGATAAATAAGAAAGAATATTGTTTCCTTTTTTTAATAAGCATGAGGAAATACAATAAACTAAGAGTTTCCTTTAAAACCTTTTAAGAAAATAAAATATTATGCACATACCTCTCACAGTGGAATTGAAATGGATGTCTTTGATTTATAGTTTCTGACCAGAAGGAGGGCCCAGAGAAGTCCCCAGATAAGCTCAGATTTGGGCAGTTCTGCTTGGAAGAGATGTAGAAAGACCAGCATTCTCCAAAGAGAGCTGGTATTTTTGGCAGCTGCACGTGCTCAGTTTTGTAAATTCAGGTGATTTGGAGAAGATTCAAATAAGCATCTGAATTTTTGCTTTATTTCTTAGGTATACTGAACGTGAACTCTGAGCTTTCAGAAATTCACCCATTCTTGCCTCTCGGTGTCCCCTCACTGTGTGTTCTTCTTTGGAAGAAGAGATTGGCCTTTTTATGACCTACTTGACTTTTCACCCTCTGATTCAGATTCTCTTCTCCATCTAATTCCATTTGCCTAATGTACAAAACCCAGTAACTTATGTGTCCAGTGCCTCTCTATTGTTTAAATATTCTTATTCATATCCCCAGTTGTCAGTAATTCCTTTCTCATAAGGTCTATAATTTGAGGGTGAAGTAGAACGGTTTGTTTTTTCTAAAAACATTCTGAGTTCTTCAGAGTCTATAATTGAATAGGTCTTGCAACAGAATCAATTCTTGGGAAGGTTTTTTTTTTTTAATGTCTTGTTTTATTGGTCTTGTTTTGTTGTTGATGTAAAAGACCTAAACCCCAAATTTAGGTTCAATAATGTTCAGTTGTCACTGCTTATATTGTAATGGCTCTGCATAAAAGACCTATAAAACAAAGTGTATTCTTGTACAATGCTTAGTCAGCCACCCTTTTAGTAGTTACCAGAACCTTTTTTTCTTTTCTTTTCCATTAGCGCAAAGATTTTGTCTTTATCACATTGAGAGTGATAGAATTAGTCATTAAGCAAAATTTATTCTTATTCACCATATAATTCTCTCCTCCCCATATCACACCTTTTGGAATTTTTTCTCCCAATCATTCTTTGACAGTTTGATGGAAATATTCTTTAAGGATTGTTGAACCAATCTCCAAAAAGTATTGTTATTAGAATTTGTGCCTGGTCAAGATGAACTTAATGTGCATTGTTTAAGCATCTAGCATTTAAGTTGATAACTATTTAGAGAGAGCTTGTTGATCAACAGTATTTGCCTTTAGAGAGAATTACATTTAAGTTCATTAACTGACATAGCTCTGCATGCATCAATGGTTGGGTGGTGTCAGCATTTATGAAGAGAAATTTATGAAAGAACATGGCATACCATGTTCTTTCAAGCTGATATTTTTAATACTTGTTAGACTTAGAGACTAAATATCTTTTCCCTGTTTTGGTCTCTATAATTTACTTATTTTACTAAACATGTTTTCTTTCTTATTACAAAAGCAATCACCATCCATTACGGGGATTTTGAAGAATTCAGAAAAGTTTAAAGAAGAAAGTGATAGATCATTGCCACAGGAAAAAAATGTAGGTGGCATCAACAAAATACTGTAATTTTCAGGACAGTTATTCCTTTCTGAGTCGTATTTTTGTTTTGTCTTGCAGATATCATTTTTTAAATTTAAAAAACTATTTCACTTACAGCTTTTTATTCTACAGAATCAAATGAAGTACTTAGATTCAATTCCTGGTTCAGATGCTTGTCAGTCCTATTAATTTGAGCAAAATTCTTAAACTCTTTATGTTCTAATTTCTTGAGTATAAGCCAGGATAACATATACCATTTTATAAGGTTATTGTGAGAAATATGGAAACTAGTGCAGGCTAAGTAATTAGAACACTGCCTGGCATGTGTTAAACACTCCATGGTTAGTTTTTGCTATCCTCGTTATGTAAGAAGAAAAAACAACTAGAGCTGGAGTTTTATATTCTGTTAGACAAAAAATATAACTAAACTTTGTGTCCAATGCAAGTTTTATAAAATGGGCTGTCGTATGTTCACCTTTTTCATCTTCCTTCCTAACACTGAGCAAGTAAAAATCACTCAGCCTTCCTTACCAACATTAATGAACACTGAAGTATTAGTGGAAGTTGCTCGGTGTAATTTCTGTGAAAATTCTTCTGTCCCAAGCCATCCTCCACTCTTTTGTTTCCTGGAGGATAGCTGTGATGACTAGAGCTGCAGAAGTCTTTTCAGATTGTGAGGCAATTTTAAAGATATTGGAGCAAAAGACCGAAGGACCCTTGACTCATGATGACAATGAAACCCCCATACCAGCTTTGATTGATCAGCTGCTGTATTTCTTTATGTGAGACAGAAATCAGCCTGGATTTCCATTAAAAACACCAGAACGGTCTTTATAACTGATACATTGAATAAATAATCAACACATAAGGGTTTTTTTTCACAGCCGTTCCCACTTTTTTTTTTTGTCTGAGAAGAGATAGCATTGCTTATAGGGCTCCATACATTGCCTTCCTATTCTTTCTGAACTTTTCACCTAATAATATTGTATCATTCTCATTTTGTCTCAAATTCTAACAGGAATTCATATTGGGGAGAATTGCTTCTGTCTTAATAGCAGTAAATAGTGACACATTCCTTACCTCAATAACCTGGCATTAGGGTATTAATTATAATTAAGGGTATTAAAAATAATCTGGGTATTCAATACAATTTTTTCACAAAAATTCTTGGTGACTGTTGTATATTTCCAAAGAATATATGTCAAATCATCATGTTTATCTTAAAATTTAATAGTGTTAGCATCTCTTTTTAATATAATTTTATAATTTCATTTTGCTTCCTAATCAGCACATTTTTTTTGTCTTTAGGTTAGAAGTTAGATTTCTTTGGTAAATCTATTCATTCATTTGTATCAAATTTAAGAAAGATTTCTCTGAATACAGAAGAAGGAAGATTTGTGAAGATTCTTTTTTTTTTTTTCTGTTTTGTTTTGGTAAGTGGCGTAAGTGGCCTTAAGGAATCTCTAATTCTTCAAATTCCAGGGAAGAGAAACTTAACTAAAGCATTCAGCATATTTTTTCCAGTGATTTCTCAAGTCATCTGCTGTTTCGCTAATAAATCCCTTTATCTGATAATAGATTTTCAATAAATAGTCATCTGCTATTTTGCTAATAAATCACTTTGATAGTACATATTTATATTCCTTTCACCCTGTTAGACTGGGAACTTCCTCATGGATAAAAGTTGTAACTTATCCATACTCATAGTGCTTAGGGCAAAGCTGTAACATAAAGCAGATATTTAATATAATTTTAGGGTGCATGAGTGTATTCAGTGTTTATATAGTATATTTTATATATATATATATATATATATATATATATATATTCAGGGGTACTCGTACAAGTCTGTCACATAGATAAATTGTATAATGGTGAGGTTTTGGCTTCTAGTGTGCACATCACCCAAATAGTGAATATTGTGCCCAGTAGGTAATTTTTCAGCCCTTACTCCCCTCTCTTCCTTCACAGCTTTTGGCATCCCTAGTGCCTGGTATTTCCCTTTGTATGTCCACATATACCTACTATTTAGCTCCTACTTATAAGTAAGAAGATGTGATCATTGATTTTCTCTTTCTGAGTTATTTCATTTAAGATAATGACCTCCAGCTCCACTCATGTTGCTGCAAAATACAACATTTTATTCCTTTTTTATGGTTGCATATTATCCATTTTATGTGCTCCACATTTTCTTTATCCAGTCATTCATTGATAGACTTATACAATTTTGTTGTACAGGTCATTAGCCCATATGCCTTTACGAAAAGATCCTTTCTCTGAAAACTCTGAGGAGCTGGGTTTTTGAGTTTCTCATCCAAAACAGGTACTTCTGTGACTTAGGATCTCAGTACTACCTTCTTTAGAGTTGAAAATTTGAAGGGCTTGAGTTCATTCATTCTGTTTTTGTCTTTCAGTGGGGATGCACCAGAAACGTTCCAGTATTTTAGTAAAGTTTCAACTTTTTTTTTTTTTTTTTAATAAAAAGACATCTATCTATTTGGGAACAATGGTTTTTTAATGTACATTGAGAAGTGTATTTTTTTTCTCAGTTGATTTGAGAGTTGATGGCTTGTTTCCCTGTCCTCTTTCTATGTCTGTCTAGAGATGATCCAGTTCCCTGAGTTGGGATAATATTATCCACATGCCCACCCAGACTGTGATGATTGACGTTAGTGTGTGCACGAAGGTTAACTGTTGCTCCAGAAATCTCAAGAGGATTTGTGAGATTTAGTAATCCTGGAATCCTGAGCTTAGCCTCTTGGAGTTGGATCTTGTGTTGTTTGTAGGTAGAAAGATCCACATCCAGTTTAACTCAAGGATTAGTTACACTAACTCTTCAGCATTATATTGATATCAGATTTTCATATTAATTCTCTCTGTCTTTCTCACACACACACTTCCATTCATTCTGGCTTTATAGCAATCTGCTGAAGAGTATTCTTTTCTTCGCAAGAAAAGCAAAACATTTGCTATGGTGCTTAATCAAATTCCAGGGTGTGATGTTATATTCCTTTGGGTTCTTACAGTGAAATGTAATGGTCTTGACAGTTAACATTTTGGCCTCTGAGGGGATGCTAGCCAATGTAAATAACAAACACATTGATTATTATTATAGCTATTGTGGATGTTTCTGCCAGAAATCTTTATATTCCACAAGTTTTTTGTCATATAAACTATTTCAGCCATTGTTGGCCATCTATATGAAAGAGGTATGTGTAAATAATTAAATATCTAAAGAGTTTTGCTTGAGTGTTCTCCTTTGAGATAAATGACTTTTTACTTAGTCAACTTGTGTTACTCTTATATCATCAGTGTTGTTGCTATAAAATGCATTTTCTATGTGGTCTTTGTTGTTAGATAAAATTACCACAAATAAGACTTACAAGTCTTATGTGCTTAACCTTATGTGCTATGGGTAAATCAAAGTCATTTCCCATCTCTTCTTTTTATTCTGTTTATTAATTGTCATGCACTAGGCCCCCCTCCCCAAAATAAAATAAGAGAAGAGAAAAGAAAGGAAGGGAGGGAGGAAAGAGGAAGAAAGGAAGAAAAAAAAAGTGAAAAACTGGTAATAAGAGTAGCTGTTTGGGAAAGAGGCTTGATTGGTTCAGGAACCCATTCCAATGTATCCTAATGTACCATTAATCACATATATTCCTTTAGTGGAAGAAACAACAACTCTTTTTACCTCAACGTATATTGGCATTATCTAATTCTCTCATTTCCTTTAGTTCTTTCTCAAAACTCATCTTTCCAGTGAGCTTTTCTTGGCTACCCTATTAAAAATGTGATTTCCCTTCCCTAATTTCATATTCCTTTTTTATCTTACTTTTGCATCTCAGTACCTATAACTGTCAACATTCTCTTATTGAAAAGTTCAGATGTTTATCTGTTAGTTTCTCATACATTATAAGCTCTTAGAATAATCTAGTACATAATATATGCCCAATAAATACTTGTTATAGAATGAACCAGAGGGGTAGTGAAAAGTAAATCTTTTTCTGAAATGACTGATGTAAATCTTGGGATTCTTGAAGATTTTCATAGCATGTTTAGTCACAATTTCTGTGGTATATTATACCATTTGCATGACATATATATATATATATATATATATATATATATATTTTACTTCACTTGTTGAATCTGGCTATTCTTAACATCAATATTCATTGACTTTATAGCATATATTTTAGACTCTTAATACTGGGATTTAGATTTTGACCTTCAAGTATCTCAATTAGTGAAACTGAAAGGATGTTTTTGAACTTTTATAAGAAAGGCTTTGCCATGGATTACATTTCTGCTTTTTTCTTTCATGATTTATTCCAGCTTGTTAAAATATTTTGTGTCTTAATTATTTTGAACTTTCAGTTTTATTATGCAAAATTATTCAGAATAAAACATGCATATTCTAAAAAAAAAGGTAACATGCGGACAGTGTTGCAAAACTCCAGGTGGGAGCTGTGACTGTCATGTAAAAATGACATATGTAAAAGTTATAAAATATACAACTAAACTATTTGAAGGAGAAAGGTGTCATTTGGGGGAGATTTATTCTCAAAGTCATAAGAAAAAAAAAGGGAAGTGATTCCACCTGTTCCTTCTAGAGGTTCTCATTGCATTGCCATGTTTAATGGCAATTTATGTGCTGTATTACAAACAATTTAAATTAAAAAAAAAAAAAAGACGAGCTCTTGCCTTCTGGAAAATAGACCAGTTAGAAAAATGACGCACAGTTGCAGAAATAAATATGTTCATTGAGTTGTTAAAACCATTTAAGTTCAAAAATGGCAATAAAGGAAGGCACATAAAACAATCCATATTCCTTTAATTTATTTGGATGATATACTTCAATCTCTAAGAATACATTCATTTATTCTTTCTTAAGATAAAACTAATCTACAATGAAATGCATAATCTTAAGTGTACAATTTGATGAGTTTTGATAAATGCACATAGCCAGCTCCATGTAACTTATACCCCTAAAAAAATTAGGCACTGCCACTGCCATCATATCCCAATAAGTTCTCTCACAGTCTTTCCCAGTTAATCCTCCCCATCACAGTGAGGCAATCACTTCTCTGATTTTTGAAACTGTTCCTTAGTTTTTTCTAATACTGACTTTCACGTCAATGAAATTATGCCCCTTCTGTGTTCAGCTTCTTTTGCTCAATGTAACATCTATTACACTTGTTCACATTGTTGTGTGTATTAATATTTTTTATTGCTGAGTAGTATTCCTTTGTAAGAATATATTAAAATTTGTTCATCAATTCTCTTCTTAATAGAATTTGAGTTTTGATTGATGCCACTTAAGAGGAAAGCTGCTGTGGGCATTCTTGTGCAAGTGTGTGGGTTTTGTTTTTTGAGGTTTTTTTTTTTGTTTTGTTTTGATTTTGGTAAATACCAAAGAGTAGAATTGCAATTTCCAAAAAGTGGGCATATATTTAACTTTATAAGAACCATCACATTTTTTTCCAAACTGAGTATAGTATTTTACACTGAAGTTATTTATTCTTACTGTTTTTTAAAAAGATACAGACCTCTACAATCCTTAACAGAACATGGCCGTCTGGGTACTAGCTGCCAAAATAGTTCTGTATATTCCAGGTACTAAAGTGTTGTCTAAATATCTACCATGTATGCTTTCTCCTGAATGAGAAAAGTGGGATGATTCTGATTTTCTGGAGACTGGCTATGGAACAATTTTTTAAAAATCTACATGTTAAAATGGTACTTGTAACCCACCTAATAAGTGTGAAGATAAAAACATTTTAAATTATGGCTATTGTGAGGTGAATAAATCTTACCGATAATTTGAGCAAACATTTTATTTTTTCTCTCTGAACTTTTAAAATTTATAAAGCCCAATTGTACTGTCACTTGCCACTTTTACTTTAAGTTTTCCCATTTATATTTGATGGATTTCAATATTTCTTTCTAAAACTTACTGCACACATCGAAATTTTGTTTTCTTAAGAATTATTTAATGTCCAAAGGAGCACAGGAATTTCTAACATCCCTTTCCCTCTTTGAACAAAGTTTAAAAGGAGTTTCATTCTGGAAGAACTTAACACCAGTTTTAAATTCACTGTCCAGAGGACCTGGCGGCATCAGTCATCCTCTCCCCTGTCTGTGCATCACTGTGGTGGAGTTACAGCTGTGAAGGCAACAGTGAGCCTCCTAAAATGCATATGGTTTTGCAAGTCTATTCTCACCTAAAATATTATTTTTCCTCAGAAATATTTGTGTTTGAGAAAAAGCAACTACAGGGCAAAATTTTGAAGGAAGGTTGAAAACAGGTACCATGGAAAATATTATTATTGATTTTTATAAATGTATTTGGCAGTGAATGTGTACTGAGCTATCCAATGTAAGCATCAGGATTTCTTTTTCCATTGGTAGTATAGTAGAGTCCTCTTTCAGTAAACATTTGCTTTTGGAAAACATAAAAGGTCAGTTTTGGCCAACTGCATTAGTCCTACTCTGCCATCTGTAAAAAATTTAGACTTTGCCTTTTTGAATGACCCTTTAAAAATACACAAGACCTAATTCTATCCTTTACTCCCATAAAACTCCCATTGGACTTCAGTGGGAACATTTTAAAGTTAAGTTCTGAGGAATAAGGACATTTTACAATGCCCTCTTGTGAGAACTTCCTTGGGTAGAACTCAGCCAACTCCTCATTCCTCCTGAGAGAGTTCTATGGTCTTCCTGGTTTTCGAGCTTCAAAATAGATTCTGTGCCATTAAGTCGTTATGCTTCTTGAGCGCGCTCATGCACACACGTGTGCACACACACACACACACACCCTTACCCTAAAACCCTAATGCTGTGTAACACTAAAGTAGATAGCCCTCGCTGCAGTGAGAATCTTCCCACCTCTGTTTACCACGTGTTGATGGGTAGATGTCAGTTCTCAATGCCCGGCTCTATGCTTGCTTAGTGCTCCACTGTGAAAACATGTACCGTTTTTGAAGACTTAGCACATGCCAGGCACTGTACTAAAAGATTTACATACATTATTCCACTTAATCCTTTGAGGTAGGAATTACTATTCCTGATGCAGTGTGAGGAAAGAGAGACTTAGGGTGGCTAAAAACATGTTGAAAATCACATTGCAGAGCCAGTGTTTAGACTATAGTCTCTCTGGTTCCAAAGCCATTGCTTTTATCTGTTGCACACCTTGCATTGTAGTGTACCACTCCACCCTGGCAGGGGCGAAGGTCATTGTCTGGGGAGGGTTTTGCTTATATGCCTGTCTGTCTTTCTAAGGAGACTGACAAGCTTAAGATAGGGTTCTTGTTTGGTTCATCTTTGTGTGGTTAGAGCAGGATCCATAAAAGTTCAACAAACAAATCTTAAATTTAAAAATTACTTTTTTTGTTATATAAGTGATACCTCCTTGTTAGGAATAACTAGACAATAAAAAAGAGTATAAGTCATTTCTAAATAACAGTCTCCAGAAATAATTTAATACATCTTTGATAAATAAGTGAATTCCAAAAATTAAAAGAAATACTTATAGTCTTGTGCTGCTTCTAATGTATTTATATAACAATGGGCACACCATGAGTATCTGACTGCCTGATGTTAATTAAGCATGATTAGTACATAATAAAATCTTTAGTCTTCACAAAGCTAGGAAGTGAAAGAGAGAAAAAAATCCAAATATTTCTATGATTGAACCATTTTAATTCATAATATAAACTTCCTGCAGTAGCATTTTATTTGAGAATAAATATCTTTGAGTTAGTTACATTTAAACTATTTAACTAATCAGAAGTACTTGTTTTAAAATTATCTCTTTCTGATCAGAGATACATTTCAGGAATTTAACAAAAATGTCTTTGTATTTGTGTGCCAGTTAAATAGGACTTGATTTAAGTGCTATAGTTAAAAGCCGTTTATTGGTGAAAGTCTAGCCCCTAGTGGACAGGAGTCTCTGGTACACACCCACACCCTGAGCTAGTTAGGTACAGTTTGGAGGGCTGCCTTCTTAAACCTCAAGGGCGTCAGAATGACACCATCTGCAAGACTCTTGATGTTAATATTTTCTTCTCTTTTTTGTTTGTATCACAAAGATACGACCATTGTATGTCTTGCTTATAAGAATTTTATAATATTTTAATGAACATTAAGACTTCTCTACTGCATTATTAAAATTCTGGAAAGCAGTAATTTTCTTAGCTGCTTAAAGAGTAAAGTTTCTTTCCTTTCTCTTACTTTTCCTATTCCCTTTCCTTTTACTGTAAGTATCCAACATTTAGGCAACATTAACACTTTTCTTTCAGGATGAATTTAGGTTGCACTTATAATTCTACTTTCCACACACACATATTTCACAAAATTGACTATTTCTTTTAAAACTAAATGGAATTCTTTTTAGTTATTTGTTTTCTTTCATATAACCAAGTATGATACATAAACATAAAAATAAAGTACAAACATTAAACACCCAAATAAGATAGAAACACAATATAACACCTGATTAAAGCATATGCAATCAGAAAGTTATAATTTTCGTAAGCCTATAAAATCCTTCTTGTTCTAAGAATTGTTATTAAACACATTTTATGATTCAAAGAAACCATAATTAGAGTTCTCTGATCACCCTGATGATCCTAGATGTTTGCTTAGTTTTAGAAACTTAATGCAGAAAGACTGTGAATTTGCATTTCAAATACAGTCACTTCTGCTGTAACATGACATATGTGTTATAGGGCTTATGCACGAGGGTCACAACACTCAAAACCTTTGTCGGTGATACATAAAACAAATTCGAAATCTAATGAATATGGCAGTTCTCTTTTACCCACATTACATGGTCAGGAAATGCATAAATACTATCGTACAATAAATACGGCACTTTACCTTGAAGCAGACCTGAAGTTTGCTTGTGTAAGTGGGTGTCAGAAGGGTTGTAGCTTGAGTTTTTGTGAAATCGTAGAAGGTGGCTTATCTGAAATCAGCTGGAAAGTTCTAATAGCAGATGTGGATGGGTGTGGCTCATAACACAGGCCAGTGAACTGAGGTAGCTGGCAGATGTTTGAGGAGCACATGTGTGTTTTGTGTATTCCTGTGTGGCTTGTATCAATTGGGTGCAGCTTCCTACCTTCCTCTAGTGTAGCTTATGGACAAAATGGCGCATACGCAAATTCAAAATTTGCATTGTCCTCAAATTGTTCTCTACTGTATAAATTGTGTAGGAATAAATTCACATTTCCAAAACAAGAGTTATAGCAAAACAGATTATATTCTTTGTCAAAGACCTGAAATAGAAGAAGAATTACTCATTAGGAATGAGAACTATTTAATGTTCAAGAAATGGTATAAAACATTGCACACAAGCTGTTCTAGACTTTGTTAGCACCCATGTGTTACATGTTTGGCTGTTACATTGTCAGCACAATTAAGTTCATTTATTCCATGTCCCTTTAAGTCATATGGTGGGTTTGGTAGAATGTAAATTAGACAGGTATGGTTTTTGGTGTCTCCTGAATTCATGTTTTCTAAAACTTTCTGCAGAAAGGTATAGGTGAACACGAATAACAGACATTCTTTAAATTACGGTTGTTATGTGTGTTCACATGGAACATATAACTTGGATAATAAAGGGAGGGACATTTTTTGGTCAGTTAAGATTAGCTTCACCCATGCTAAAATTTCAGAAGGCGAAAATATGAGTTTTAAAAATGCATTTCCAAGTTAGAAAAATACAAGTGTCTCTTATTCAGTATGAGTAGCCAAGATAAAATGTATCATAAAAGAACATTTGATTTTCTCTTCCAAACTTATACCTCCTCAAGTCTTCTGAATTCCATAAATAAGCAGCTGTGCAGTTTCTCTAAGCCAAAACCAAGGGTCGTTCTTGATGCCATCTCTCTCTCACCCTGCTTTCATCATCATCCAATCTAACCTCTGTCAGCTCTACTTTTAAAGTCCATCCAGAATCTGTGCATCTCCACTGTCACTGTCACCTCTCACCTGACTGCAGTGGCTTTTTAACTGCTCGGCCCCTTCTACTCTTTCATCCTATAATACATTTTCTGCCTAGTTTCCAGGGTGATTAGAATTGCAAATCAGAACACATCCTTCCTGATTCTAACCTTCCAATGGCTTTCTATTTCATTTAGGATAAAATCTGAATGTGACCAGGGCCTATAAGCTGTACATTATTTGGCTCTTGATGGTGTTTCTGACCTTATCTCCCATGCTTTTGGTTCAGTCCACTCTAGTGACTCTGGCTTGCTTTCTGCTCCTTGCACTGCAGCTCTTCCCTCTGCTGGAATGTGCTCAGCTCACTCTTTGACCAACAGTTGTCTTTAGATCTCAGCTTCCATCTCACTTCTAGAGTATCACTCCCTCCACCATGACTCTACCCTTTCTATGCACTTATTAAATCACTTGTTTGATATCATATGCAACCCTATTACTATCTGATATCATCTTGATAATTTTGTTTGTTTATATTTATTTTCTCTGTTTTTTAGAAATAAGGCCTCATGGGAGTTTGTCTTTTTTGTTTAATGCCTTAACCTTGGCACCTCTTCCAGTGCATGACGTTTAGATATTTAATATATATTTGTGAAAATAATAAATGAATATTTAAACAAGCAAAGGAAAGATATACATACATATATACATATATACATGCACACACACACATACAAGTATAATTTTCAGCAAAATAGGCAGAGTTGTGTGCTTTACAATGCAAATTGTCTCAGACTTTAAAACATGGTTTTGAGTCTGTGTGGTCGTGTCAACGCAGTTGATGAAAATTAATGGTGGTAAGCATTTAGAGATACCTTACCATATCTAAGGCACTCCTTTGCGTCCTTTTCATATAGAAGTTTATTTAATTCTACTATTATCCCCAATTTAAAAGATGAGAAGATTGAGGCTCTTGATTGGTACAAATGTTTGAGCTGGAATTTGAAGTAGGCAGAACTAGTATAAAGTTAGGTGGCTCAGCCTCTGTGCAGTCTCTATAGTAAGGACATCTGATTACATAGCCATGCTTTCTTAATATGTGATGTACTATGCCTAGCACATAGAACAGTGGAGAATCTCTAGTTTTAGTTTTTTTTTTTTTTTTGACTTAATAGTATAAGAAGGATAACAATCAGTTAAACCCAAAAACCATTACACATAAATTATGAAATACAAACTTGATATCAGTGCAAAGAGCCCCAAAAGTTATGCATATGCTAGAGTCTTAAAAGACACTTAAATATGAAGCAATGTATTGATCAGTAAACTGTGGATTTGTTGGCAAATATTCAATCAAGCCTAGTCTGGATTGGGCATTGACTGTCTTTTCTCATTGGTTTGTAGTTTTCAGGAAAGACATCTGGAAAGTGGCTTGAAATTTGTTTTAGAGGCCATAATGCCAACCTCTGTAGAGCCTAAAGGTGCAGAGAACAAGAGGAAAAGGAACTGTGACTTTCATACAGTACAGCAGAGGAAAAGTACTAGGTCAAATCTGTAAATATCAGAACTGCCAAAACCTGGGAGGGAAGCAGTCACACCAAGATGGAGCTTGCATCCATTCACATATTTGCTGGGATCTACCAAGTTTACTGAGTTGGAGTATAGTGCCAGAAATCAGGAAATAAAGCTCTTTTCTTTCTGCAACTTACTGTAAGCAAACCGCATGTCTGAGTCTTAGTTACTATACACGTAAATGGTGATACTGTATTACATTTAACAGAATACATGCATGGAAGCAGAATACTGGCCTAAATGCCTTCTTAGAGAATATTTTAACTTTCATGGACACAATGATAACATTTTATGGTTTGGAAAATGACTACAACAATGATTATGAAATTGATGGAGACAGAATTGCCACAGAATTTATGGTAACACTGAGCTAGGAAACCTTGAGATGAAGAATTAGTTCTTACTGTTAAACATAATTTGTGCATGAAAAGAATAGGTGAAACCCATTGACAACTTCTGGGGCTGCAGAATCGTGGGACTGTATAAAATGGACCAGGTGTTCTGTATTGTTCTTTTAATTTTAAAATTTGAAGTTGCAAAGAGCCAATAAAATGTATCTTAATATGTCTTCATTTCCTGCTTTAGTTTGAGTATTAAACATAAGGAATTAAATTCAACACAAGAAAATTAAATATTAGAAAATTTGTCATTACACTATATCAAATTTATATGATCAAACAAGTAAGAGACATACTCCATTGAAAACGGATGTGGGACTAAACAGCTCTGCATGCAGTGGAAGATAATTTAAACATTTTTTCTTGATGAATTGAGGAGGCAGGGTTTTAGACTCCTGAAATATGGAGTGTAGGGGGCTAATGGAGAGGTAGCAGACTTATAAGATACCAAGATTTGAGAAAATAAGGTAATTAGTAAGGAATTAACTTTGACATTTGTCCAGGAAACTTCTAAGAATAGTTATTCTCAAATTCAGTTTAAAATTTTCCCCGATCTTCACCTTTCTGTAATCATTTCCTATTCTACTTAAAGCCTTAATAAAATTTACAAGCTACATTCTATTTGGAGGAGCAAGAGAAAAGGGCCTACGTGGTATGGAAATAAAACAGCAGCTGCAGAAAGTGAGAAAATAAGGTCCAGAATTTACCAAGAAGAGACGTTCAGACTGAGAGGTGTTGAAGAGACTCTATCTACATACAAGAATATGTCGAATGTTTTTGGAGAGTTCAGGACTTCCCTCAGGACGTGGGCTGGAGATTTAATTCTTTTAATTTAATTATTAAAGCAGTGAGTTCCCCAAATGCTAAAAGACCTTGGGAATGTTCAGGCAGCAGACACTTTGGATTATATATATATAAATATTTGTATTATAAATTTTTTTAGAATACTTCCGGCAAAAGCATTATATAGCCAAGATAAGTGAATATGGAGAGACATAAAATGTAACAGGATGTATCTTCTCTGCATCCATCCACCCTACTTCTGGCAAAAGTAATTTGGGGATTCATTCCTTCCCATATTTGGTCTATGTGGATTGATAGAGCATCACTATTTTCTCCACGGATGAGACATGTAATTTAGGCCCAAGACAATCAATAATTTTAATCCTTTGGCCACAGCAGCTGGTTAGAAATATAGGCACTGACTCAACCAGCACCATTGAAATACAAGTAATGTTTTGAGACTTCCAGGAAATCTACATTTGACTTTCCCCTAGATCTAAATCTTGCAGTGGATTTATATTCAGGATCCATTTAGTAACAAAATAGTAGCAGCAGCTTGAAACCCTGCTGCCACCATTTTGCTCCATGTGGATGCTACTGAAGCCTTTAGAACAGCAGCCACAACCAGGGAGAGTGATAACACAACCAGTGATGGGAACACAGGGAAAGGAGAGCTTAAGTGAGGGAAGGGAGAACAGAGCAGGGAAACTCAGAGAACTTATACTCAGTGCTATGTTTAGTCTACGTGTACAATTCCTTTCAATCCTCAAAGCAATTATTATTATCTCTGTTTGACAGATAAGGGAGTTAAGGCTTAGAAAAGCTGAGCAAATTGCCCAAGAAAGAAGCAAGATACGAATACTCTAATATTCAAGTCCCATTCCAAGCTTTGATCTTATGTGCCTCTGAAATTCTGCAAATAAGAAAAGTACGAATTTGGGGACTTGTAAGATTATATTGTCAGCTATGGGCTCAGAGGAAAGATAATTGTTTCTTGATTTCTATGGGACTCCTCCACTTTACCCCTATTTCTCCATTGCCCTCACCTAGGTGATACAGTATAGAAAACTTCAGTTATGCCGGGTGTGGTGTCTCACGCCTATAATCCAAGCACTTTGGAGGCAGACCACCTGAGGTCAGGAGTTCAAGACCAGCCTGATTAACATGGTGAAAGCCCATCTTACCAAAAAAAAAAAATTAAAAAAGAAACTTCAATTATATCTATTTAGCACATTAATTGTTCATATGGAAGACTTATATTTCCTTTACAATCTTGAAAATGGAGCTTTCTCAGTGGTAAAGAGCTTTACAATAATAAATAAGATTCAGCTTCTGTTGTTTATGTCATTGGTTCTTAATTCATTTGATGTAACATACTCTCATCTGTAACAGAGAAGTATATAAAGTATCTGAGTTACTAAAAATTCTGATTTATCAGTGTATGGGTTAATGAAGTTTCTCTGTGGTAGGAAAGCCATTTTGAATCTGGAGAAATGGCGAGGGCATTAATATTGTGGAGATATGCTTTTTTTGCACCAGAAATTTTAAGTGTTGTTTTTCTAAATGGGCAAAGTGAACTTCTGCATATAGTGAAGACAGCAAGAACAATAGAGGCTAGAGCCTACTAGTTAAGGCTGTGCAAGCTGCAAACTGTTATTTTTGTGTTTAAAAAATAGTCATAGAAAGGTGGTTTCTAGAAATAGATCTGGAATTCAATGCCTGTGTTAACTACTGATTTCTAGTTATAGAAAAGAAAAAGAAGATGCCATCTTCAGCATATGGAACTAATGTCAGGAAAGCCTTTTATTGTCTGAAAGGGCAATTATGTACTTGAAAGTCCATTTCTTTCCTCCCTCCCAAATACAGTCCACAGCAGAGATTTAAAGGGGAATTTGTATATTTCTTCCATTGCTCCTTTCTGGGTTTGTTTTGGTTTTCTTTAATTCAGAAACTATCCTAGTATTCATTATCAATTCTGAATTAATAGTAGCTCTATTGCATGGCGTGTTAATGATTAAAATGGAAAGGAACTGTTCAAATCTAGTTCATCTCAGGAAAGAGAGAGTACTTCCCCAAGTGCAGCTACATTGCAGGGACAAGAAAATGATGAAGATAATATACTTCTCTTGGGGGAAATGGAATGAAAAGAAATAAATATCTCCAAAACATATTGTTGTGCTTTTATTTTAAATCCATACAGAGAGCTTAAAAGAGAATCACTTAAGTTCCAAGTGACGTCTTTGGGTTATAATATTATAATTTTAAATTAGGAATGATTTAGGGTATGTGGAAGAATCTCTCTATTTTCAGGTGACCTGGACCTGTTATAGTCATTAGCTGGAAGCCACTGTCCTGGGTTTTGCTGGGGCAATTCATGCCACCCATAGAAAGCTCTTTCCAAGTCACAGCATTTACTTACAATGTTTTTTTTTCTTTTAAAAATTTATACAAGGACTGACGTCAGTAAAATGATAAAATAGGACTCTCCAGTACTCTTCCCTCCACAAAAACATCAATTTGAACAACTATCCTCATGTAAAAATATCTTCACAGAAACTAAGGAAGCTAAATGAGAGATTATAGCACCTGAATGTAGCACAGAAATAAGAAAAGATGCATTGAAGAAGGTAGGAAGAGCAGTTTTACATCCACCATATTTTCCCACCCCTAACCAAAAGCAGCACAGCGAGGAAAGAGATACCCTCTGTGTGAGGATAGGAGGACCAGATTGTGCTTCAAACCCCAACACAGGATCTACTCAAGTAAAACTAGTGCAGGCAGGTGCCCACAACCCCGGACTTCATGTCAGTATTCATGGGCTGAGCCTTCAGGCCTGCTCCCGTGCCAGGAGGGATCCTGCAGCTGTAGTCTCTAGTCCTGTATGATGGACTCAGTCTCTGGGCCATCACTGCCAAGCTGACTCCAGCAGCCCCTTGCTTCAGATTGGTCTCAGTGCCAGGCAGTCTCCACTGGCTTTCAGGCCTACCCATTCATCAGGCCAGCCACCATAGAGCCAGGCTCCAGGCCTATCTGTCCCGTGGCCAGGCTGACCTTAGCAACCCCGGACTCCAGACTGCCCATATTACTGAGCTGGCCTCCATTGATTCAAGCTTCAGGCATGCCCCAACACCAGGCCAGCCCCAATACTCCTGGTCATTAGGTTGGCAACCACAGACCAAGCCTCTAAGCTGGCACCTGTAGACATAGAATTCAGGCCCACCCAATTCTAAGCCAGCTTCTCTGGTACCAGGCTTTATGCCTGTCCTCATGCCAGTCTGGCACCCAGACCTCAAACACCAGGAGGTCACCATGGACACAGGCTGCAGGCCTGCCTATTGCCAGGCTAGTTCCCATAGCCCCATCCTCCAGGCTGGCTCTTGCAGACCCAGGAGCCAGGTCTGTCCCATTAGATTCTAGTTCTGGGTCAGCCCCCATATATCCAACCTCCAAGAACCCCCTGTGTACCCAGGTTCCAGGCCAGCCCCTGAGGCCCCAGGTCAACCTTCATAGACCTAGCCTCTTGGTTAGCACCTGTACACTCAGCTCCAGGCTGACACCAGAGGATACAGGCTCTAGGCCAGCCCCAGTGGCTTCAGATCTCAGGCCACCCTCCATAATTATAGGCTCCAGATCAGCCCCAACAGACCTAGGCTTCAAACTGGCCTCAGCACAAAGCCAGTCTCAAGTTCCAGGCCAGTCCCAATGGCTCCAGGCTCTACAGAACCCAGGGTACAAGCCTGTTTTAGAAGACCCAGGGTGTAGGTCCACTCAAGGAGACCTTGGTTCCAGATTGAACTCTGTGGAACTAGGTCTCTAAGACCACCTCTGCAGGTCCAGCCTCCAGGCCAGTTCCCAGGAATTTATGCTCCAGGCCCATCGTAGTGTCCCCAGGCTCCAGAACCACCACAGTGCAAGGTCAACTTCATGAACTCAGGCTCTACACCCCTCCCAGTGGACCCAGGTGCCAGGCTCATTCAAACACTGGCCAACCCATGAAGACTCAGGTTCTAGACCCATCCCAGTGCCAGGTAAGCCCTGTAGACCAAAGCTTCAGGCTGGTCTCCATAGATGCAAGCTCCAGGCCTGTCCCTACAGACCCCATCAACAGGCCTAACTCAGTAGATTCAGGCTTCAGGTTCAACTCTGTGGGCTGAGGCACCAGGCTTGCTTACCTGCTGACCCAGGCACCAGCTAGTCTGCCCAGGGGTCCCAGCAGCAAGTCCACCCTTGGACCATGCCAGACAGCCTGCCCAGCATCTCTGGACAAGCTAATTGGTGAAGGACTTTCATAGACAATGCCAGTCTGCAAACTGAAATAAGTCCTTACTTATTCAAAGGTGAAGATATCAATGAAAGACAACGAGAAACATGAAAAACCAAGAAATAATGACATCATCAAAAGAATGCAATTATCTCTCAGTAACTGACCCCAAATAAATGGCGATATGTGAACTGCCTGACAAAAAATTAAAAATAATTCTTTTAAAGTAACTCAATGAACTTGAAGAAAATACAAAGAAACAATTGAATGAAATCAGAAAGACAATAAATGTCCAAAAAGAGAGATCTAACAGAAATACTGAAATTGTTAAAAGAAAAAGAAAAATTCTGAAGCTGAGTAACACAATGGATGAAATTAAAAATGCAATAGAAGTACTAACAGCAGAACTGATCAAGCAGAAGAATCTGTGATTTTGAAGAATATTTTAAAATACATGATCAGAAAGGGAATAAAATGATGAAAAGGAGTAAATAAAGTTCACAGAATTTATAAGACAGCATCAAAAGATCAAATGTTTGAGTTATAGGAGTTTGTGAAGGAGAAGAGAAAGACAAGGGGTAGAAATCTTATTTAATGATATAATAGCAGAAAGCTAAAGTTTATGAGAGAAAGCAAATACAATGCTAAAAGGGAAGTTTTTAGCAATAAATGCCTACATTTAAAAAGGAGAATGTTCACAAATAAACAATTTAATAATATGCCACAGGGAATTGGGAAAAGAAGAACAAGCTAAGCCCAAATTTTGTGGAAGGAAATAATAAAGATCATAGAAGGAATAAATAATATAGAGACTAGAAAAAACAATTGAGAGATTAATAAATGAATAATTTCTTTTTTAAAAGGATAAGCAACATCAACAAACGTTTTAGCCACACTAAGAAAAAAGACAAGTAACATCAGAAATTAAATAGAAAATATTACAATAGATGCCACAGTTATAAAAAGGATAAGAGATTATTATGATCAATTATATAAAAACAATTGGATAACCTAGAGGAAATAAATTCCTAGTCACATGCAACTTACCAAGACTGAATCATGTAGAAGTAGAAAACCTGAGCAGACCACAAATGAGTAGAGACTGAATCAGTA
Organism: Saimiri boliviensis; assembly: GCF_048565385.1. NCBI lineage: Eukaryota > Metazoa > Chordata > Mammalia > Primates > Cebidae > Saimiri > Saimiri boliviensis. The sequence continues at coordinate 42,039,523 of NC_133453.1, forward strand.
ATAAAAAGTCTCTCATTAGAGAAAAGCCCAGAATCTATTGACTTCATCACTGAATTTTACCAATTAAAGCACACTAAATGCCAATCCTTCTCAAATATGTCCAAAAAATGGAACAGGTAATACTTCCAAACTCATTTTACAAGAGCAGCATTACCCTGTTATCTAATCCAGACAAAAACACTAGAATAGAAAATTACAGGCCAATATCTCTGGTGAACTTAGATGCACAAACTCTCAACAAAATACTAACAGATGAAATTCATCACACTAAAAAGATATTCACCATGATCAAGTATTATTTAACCTAAGGATGCAAGGATGGTTTGACATACACAAATTTATAAATTTAATACAACACATTAACAGAATAAAGAGCAAAAATTATATAATCTGAATACATCCAGAAAAAGCACTTGATAAAATTTAATATTGCTTTGCAATAAAAACTCTCAACAAATTAGGCATAGGATAAATGTACTTCAATGAATTAAAGTCCAAATATGACAAACCTACAGCTAACATCATACTGAATGATGAAAAAATGAAAGCTTTTTTTCTGTAAGTTCTAGAGCAAGACATGGATTTCTACTCTCACCATTTTATTTCAGTGTGGAAATTCTACTCAGAGGAATTAGGCAAGAGAAGAAAATAAAAGGCATCCAAGTTGTAAAAAATAATTTAGATTGTCCCTTTTTCAGATGATATAATTTTATACACAGAAAATCTTAAAGACTACAAGAAAATAACACTAGAACTAATAAATTCAGTAAAACTGCAGGATATAAAATCAACACACAAAAAGTAGCATTTCTGTGCGTTAATAGTGAACTAACTGAAGAAGAAGACAAGGAAATCTTATTACAATAGCAACAAAAAACAAAGAAAATGAAGTAGGAATAAATTTAACAAAGAAAGTGAAAGACCTGTGCACTGAAAACTATAAAAGATTGATGAAAAAATATATCCTATGTTGATGGATTGGAAGAATTAATATTATTAAAAATGTCCACATGACAAATTCAATGCAATCTCTATTAAAATTTTAATGACATTTTCACAGAAATAGAAAAAAAGAATCCTAAAATTCAAAAGGAACCACCGAGACACAATAGCCAACACAATCTTTAACAAAAGAGCAAAGCCAGTGGCATCATATTACCTGACTTAAAAATATGCTACAAAGCTATAGTAATACAAATAAGAGGGTACGGACATAAAAACAGGCACATAGATCAATGGAACAGAATAGAGGGCCCAGAAATAAGCCCATGCATTTATGGTCAATTGATTTTCAGCAAACATGCCAAGAACACACAATAAGCAAAGGACACTTTCTTCATTAATGGTATTGGAACAACTGGATATCTACATTCAGAAAAATGGAATTAAATCCTTTCTTCACATTATAACTAAAATTCAATTCAAAATAGACCAGAAAATTAAATGTAAATCTTGAGACTGTAAAACTGCTGATAGAAAACAGGGGAAAATCTCCATGACATTGGTCTGGGCTTTTTTTTTTTTGGATACAAACTCCAAAGCACAGGCAGCAAAAGCAAAAATAGACAAACAGGATTACATCAAGCTAAAAAGCTACTGCACAGTCAAGGCAACAATCAATAGAGTGAAGAGACACCTACTGAATAGAAGGAACTATTTGCAAATTACTATCTGATAGGAGGTTAATATCCAAAATATATAAAAACTCAAACAATACCATAGTAAGAAAGCAAATAACCTATTTTAAAAAATGGAGAAAGGAGCTGGATAGACATTTCTTAAAAGAAGACATACAGAGGTCCAACAGGTATATGAAAAAATGATCACTAATCATCTCAGAAATGCAAATTAAAGCTAAAATGAGATATCACCTCACACCTTTTGAAATTACTATTATCAAAAAGACAAAAGATAAAAATGTTGGAAAGGATACAGAGAAAAGGGATCCCTTGAGTGCTGTTGGTAGGAATGTAAATTAGTAGAGCCATTATGAAGACTGTATGAAGGTTCCTCAAAAAAGGACAAGTATAAGTACCATATGATCCAGCAATTGCAAAACTGTGTACATATAATATCCAAAGAAAATAATTTCAGTATGTTAGCAATATCTGCTCTCCCATGTTCATGCAGCATTATTCAAAATAGCCAAGGTATGGAATCAATCAAAGTGTCCATCAACGGATAAAAGGAAGAAGGATATATATATATAAATATTTAAATATGGTATATACACAATGGAATACTATTCAGCCTTAAAAAAGAATTAAATCATGACAGTGTGATGACAATGTGGATGAACCTGAAGGATGTCATTGTAAGTGAAATAAGCCAGGCACAGAAAGGAAAATATTACATGATCTCACTCATATGTAGAATCTAAAAAAGTTGATTTCATGAAAGTAGAGAGTTGGATGGTGGTTACAAGAGGCTGGGGATGGAGTGGTGAGGTAGGGGTTGAAAAGGTGTTGGTCAAAGGGCACAAAATTTCAGTTAGACAAAGGGAATAAGTTTAAGAGATCTATTCTACATCATCACTATAGTTAAACAATATATTATCTTCTTGAAAATTGCTAAGGGAGTAGATTTTAAGTGTTCTTCCAACAAAAAGAAAAGTATGTAACGTTATGTATATGTTAGCTATTTCACAATGTATTCATATTTCAACATATGTTGTGTATCATAAATATATACTTTTTTTTTTTTTTTTGAGACAGAATCTTGCTCTGTCACCTAGGCTGGAGTGCAGTAGAATGATCACGACAACCTCCACCTCTTGGGTTCAAGTGATTCTTCTGCCTCAGCCTCCAGAGTAGCTGGGACTACAGGCATGCACACCATGCCCAGCTAATGTTTGTATTTTTAGTAGACATGGGTTTTTTTCATATTGGTCAGGCTGGTCTTGAACTTCTGACTTTGTGATCCACCGCCTAGGCAGGAATTATAGGCCTGAGCCACTGAGTCCAGCCAAATATATACAATTTTTATTTGTCAATTCAAAAATAAATTTAAAAATAAATAAAGATGTAAGTAATACCTGAAAACATGTTTGTTGTTGTTGTTGTTAATTACTTGAAGGTATAAAAAGTTCCCCTTCAATTAGTCATCATCTTTTATCAGTCTAACTCTTTTCTCCAGAGGTAATAACTTTTAACTATTTGCTGTGTACCTTTCTTACCCCTTTCTAAGCATTTTATGTATTTTTATGTAGTCCATGAACATCATGTAGTTTTAAAAACGTAAATAGGCTTATGACATATATTATTCTTCGAATTCTTTTATAGCTTAGAAATATGTGTCTTAGAGATATTTCTATGTCAATAACTATGAGTTTTCTCACTTTTAACTTTTGTGGAGGATTTCATAGTACTACAGTTTCATAATAATTTAACTATTTCATTCATGATAATAGGTTACTTCTAATTAAAATGTTGTGATAAACATCTTTTTTGTATACTTTAGATGCACTGAGGTTATTTTTGGTAAAATGCATAGCTAGAAATAGAATTCTTAAATCAAAGGGTATGTATACATATTTTACATCCTAGTAGGTACTTTTAAATTTTACTCTAAAAACTGGTACCAAATTACATTCCCAAAAGTGTATGTGTTTCTCCATAACCTCAGTGACATTGGATATCATCATGTTCTGTAATAAGTTTTTTCAATTCAATGTGGGTAACAACAAAATCAATGTTTTGGTTTGAATTTTTTTGACTATCTGTTGCTGAACCAGTGAGGTTTATTATCCTTTTATATATAGTATTTCTGCTTCTGCTTCCCTGAATTGACTGCTTATATTTTTTATTTATTTATTTTTCCCAAATTCTTTTCTCAATGATTAGGATCTTTGTAGATTTTCTGTTTCTTAAATGTCTATCAAAGAAAATGTTTGCAAACACGTTCTCCCTGTGTATTGATTTTAAATTAATTTTGTTTACAGCATTTTTTGAAATGCAAAAAATGATTAATATGTATTTAATCATACCTATCGTAATTTCCTTTAAAAACTTTGAGGGTTGTTTATTCCCTAAGAAGGCATTCCTCACCTTAATGTTGGTGGACTAACAGTTAAGAGCTTGGGCTTCAGTATTATGATGTCTGAGGTCAAATCCTAGCTGCACTCTTTTCCAGCTCAGTGACCTTGAGCAAGATTATTCAGCTGTATGTGCCTCGGTCTTCTCAACTTAAAATGCAGATCTGAATAATCCCATTTTATAGGATTGTATGGATTAACTGAAGTCCTACAAATAAAGTGCTAACCATAGTTCTTGGCACTCAATAATTGATATAGTTATTATAATGCAATACTTTATAGTTCTAAGAAGTATTTATTTTCTTAAGCCATTTTGAATTTATTTTTCTGTATAACATAATTATTTTCATTCAAAAAGACACTCAATAATCAAAATATATTAATCATTGGCCTATCTTCCCCACTAATTTGAAATGCCATCTCCATTACGTATTTAATTCCCATGTCTATGTGAGCTTATTTCTGAACTCCATTTGGTTTATCCATTTCTCTATTTGGTGGATTTGTATTACACTGCTTTAATGATTATTAGGGAAAGAAACACACATTGTTCTTTTTCCAAAATCATTTGGCTATTATTGTTCATTTCATTTTTTTATTTCAGGTCATTTCATACTAAACTTGTCAAGCTATCTAAAGAATCGTGTGTGTGTGTGTGTGTGTGTGTGTGTGTGTGTGTGTGTGTGTGTGTTTAACAAGAACTGTATTGAATTTATAAATTAATTTGGAATTAATTGATAGTTTTACCAAGGAATATGGCATATTCATTTGTAGAAGTTCTTTATATATTCTGGATGTTTGTCCTTTTTCTGTTGTTTGTTGTGGTAGAGTTGAATAATGTCTTCTCTCCCAAAGTTCATATCCTAATTTCTAGAACCTATGAATATGTTAATTTTCACGGCATAAGGAACTCTGCAGATGTGATTAAAGTAAGGATTTTGAGATGGGGAGATTATTCTGGATTATGAGGGTGAGCCCAGTGTCAGAGACAGAGAGGTGAAAACAGAGGCAGAGGTCAGAGTGATGTGGGGCCAACACCCAAGGACTGTGGACAGCTTCTAGATGCTGGAAAAGGTAAGAAACAAATTCTCCCCTAGAGCTTCCAGAAGAAACAGAGTTCTGCCAGTACCTTGAGTTCAGCTCTGTATGGTTCATTTTGGACTTTTGATGTCTAGAATCTTAAAATAAAATTGGTGTTTTAAGTCCTAAGCTTGTAATAACATTTTGAAGAAGCAAAAGCAAACTAATACACTTATATTGCAGAATTGCAGTCTTTAATCTTGCTTTGTGGCTTGCATTTTCACTTTTTTTTTTTTTTTTCTGACAGAGTCTCGCTCTGTCACCCAGGTTGTAGTGTAGTGGCATGATCTCAGCTCGTTGTAATGTCTGACTTCAAGGTTCAAGTGATTCTTGTGCCTCAGCCACCTGAGGAGCTGGGATTACAGGGACACACCACCATGCCTGGCTAATTTTTGTATTTTTAGTAGAGATGGAGTTTCACCATGTTGACCAGGCTGGTCTCAAATTCCTGATCCACCCATCTTGGCCTCCCAAAGTACTAGGATTACAGGTGTGAGACACTACACCCAGCTTGCATTTTCACTCTCTTAATGCTATCTTTTGATGAACAAAATCTTCCTTTTTATTTTAATATAATAAAATACACAATCTTTCTTTCTGAATGATACTTTTGTATGCTATTTAAGAAATCTCTACCTAAAAATTATAAAGGTATTTTCTTCTAGAAGCTTCACTGTTTTATTTTTTACTTTTTAGTCTACAAAGTTTCAGGAATAATATTTTGATGTATAGTTGAAATAGGGATCAAACAGCATACATGTCAATAAAGATATTTAATTAGTATGGTACAGTTTATTTGATAAAAGAATTCTCCAATTATTCTGTCTCTGTCATGGCACCCTCTTTTGGAAATCAGTTATCTTTAAACACAGAACTATTTATAGATGCAGTTCTGCTATGCTTGTCTCTGGGTCTATTATTGTACCAATACCTATACCAATATTAGTGTAGCTTTAGAAATAAGTCTTGATATCTGGTAGAGGAAGTCATCCCCGTCTGCTTTTTTTTCCTTAGGCTTGTCTGCCTATTTTGGGTTCTCTTTAGTTCAATGTAAATTTTAGATTTAAATGATCAATTTCTGCCAAAAAAAAAATGCTGATATATGATTGGGATTCCATTATAGATTGGTTTTGGGGATAACTGATATCTTTATGATACTATTCTAATCCAGAAATACTGGTTTAGCCTGAGTTCCCAGAAAGCAAAGCCTGACCAGAAATGTGCTGGTACTTTAATAGGAAATATAATCATGGGGAGCAGAAACGAGGTCGTGTGGGGACAAACTGGGAAAAGACAAGGTTACTCTACTTGGCCACCACAGTGAGTTGGCCACTGCAGTAGGGTACAGGTTGCTTAACCCCATGTATCTGTCTGAAAAGCTGTATAAAATATTTCTCAGAATCATCCCAGATAACATCAGTATCTTAGAACACCTCAAAGCCAGTCATATCTTTTTCTTCAATCTTACGTTCTGTTGTTGTTTGTTATAGTCTACTGTTATCAAGTTTGTTATCTCTCCTTACGTAGTCATGTGCAGCATAATAATGTGTCAGTCAACAACAGACCACACATATGACAGTGGTCCCATAAGATTATATTATACTGTATTTGTACTACACCTTTTCTATGTTTAGTTATGTGTAGATACAAAAATACTTACCACTGTGTTACAGTTGCCTACAGTATTCAGTATAGTATAACATGCTGGACAGGTGTGTGGCTTAGGAGCAATAGGCTATTTTATATAGCCTAAGTGTGTAGTAGGCTATACCATCTAGGTTTGTGTAGTATATTTTCTGATGTTTATACAGTGAAAAAAATCACCTAATTATGCAATTATGCCAATACATTCTCAGAATGTATCCATGTTGTTAAGTGACACATGACTATATTTACAAACACACAAGGTATTATTGATTTTTTTGTTGTTGCTGTTTGTTTGTTCTGAGAGGAAGTCTCGCTCTGTCATCCAGGCTGAAGAGCAGTGGTGCAATCTCAGCTCACTGCAACTTCTGCCTCCTGGGTTCAAGGGATTCTCCCACCTCAGCCTTCTGAGTACCTGAGATTATAGGCATCTACCACCACATCTGGCTATTTTTTTTTGTATTTTTGAGTAGAGAGGGACTTTTACCATGTTGGTCAGGCTGGTCTCGAACTCTGGACCTCAGGTAATCCAACTTCCTTGACCTCCCGATATGCTGGGATTATAGCCATGAGCCACTGAACCCTATCTATTGTTGTTTTATCAGTTGATATTTTAGACTTATTGTATGTCTTATCTTTATTGTTTTCTGTATGCTTCATCTATTCTCTCATTTTTTAATAACTGAAATGTTTTGGTTTCTCTTTCATCTGCTTAGATAGTTGAGATGACTCAAAATTGGTCTTCCGTCCCTGAGAAGTACAGTGTACCTTCAGTTTTTCCTCTTCTCATAAGGATGTAGCCCTTTGGGTTTCCACCCCAAAGTTGAGGGTTATATTAGACATTTTCATTTTACAGGTCTTGAACTCCATCCCATGAGTCTGTCAAATTCTGCTAGCATCTCATTGTCTCTACTTCACAGTTACCTGTCTCTTGTATTCACCAAAAGCCTCCAGGGGAAAAGTAGCCCAGATGCTGGCTGCTCTGTTTCTTTTCTTCTTCTCCAGGATTTTCGTCCTCGTTAGCCCTTTAATATCTTTAGCTTTTGTTGTTGTTCTTAGTGTGTGGGTTGGTCTGGATTACCTTCTCTATCATTAGAAGTGTCAGAACTCCCATTTTTAAATTTATCAACATATTTACATTTACATGTTTTCATTAACATTTAGAATTAATTTTATCTATATTTTCTTTCTAGCTGAGAACAGTAGTCTTCTTAATCTCCCATTTATTTCAATCATCTGAAATTTTATTTGTACTATTATATTTTACATTTAACATGTTTTACTCTTTCCCCATTCATCTTTTTTTTTTTTTTTTTTCCAAAAAGACGTATTTCATATCACTCTCTTTCTTGTTCTCTGCTATTCAGGTTTAGGCATTCAACAGTAGAACTGGTCATCTTTATTGCATAGAGTTATCTATGTCATTGGAACTCTGCATGGCTTTTAAACACTCACCAGACTGCTTTATAATCTCCAGGTAGTGAGCTGGAACAGCTGAGAAAGAAGGCTGACTGAGAGGTTATTATTTTCTTGTCATTGTTAAGAACCTACTTTTGTAGTGAGTCATTTACTATTTGTATGATGAAAAAATATCCACACAACTTGTTTCAATTCCAAAAGTTTCATCCATGTATTTCTTCCTCAATTCTTCTTTTCATCAATCTCCCAATATTATTAATTTTCAGCCTTTAATCTTTTGACAACTCATTAGCCATTGTCTATGATATAATATAGATTCTAACCAGAGGCAAATTCATTCTCCAGGCAAAATAGAGTTGTACCACTTGAAATTACGTTCATTTTAAGGTTAAAACTTCTCCACTGCCCTTTAGAGCCACTTTAAATAGGTCTTAATGCCACAGCCGTCTCCTTCTGGCAGAAAAATCAGCAAACTATCCTCAAACCATTTTCTCTCAGCAGACTGGTCCACATTAGTGCCCCATGAATCCAGAAGGGTGGTTTGAGGGAGGATGGCAGTGCAGTGGGCATAGCCATACTGGGAGTATAAGCTACCTGCTTATGCAGCTTATGTGTATCTTCAGGATCTCCTTGGAATGGGTCCTACTTAATGATAGGATTCTGTTAGGCATGCTTGAATTTATAGCCAGGTGGGTCAGATATATCAGTTTTATTATAGACAGTGTAATTGCATGGTCATTCAGCATCCAATAGTAAAGATGCAGTATCTACCACAAACCACTTATAAGCCAAGAGCTATTTTTCAAAAGGAAAATATTTATGTGATGAAAAGTGCACAGCTTTGCTCTAAAAAGGGATTGGCAAACTTTTTCTGTAAAGAGACAAATTAAAAATATATTGGCTTTGTGGTCTCTGTCACAACTACTCAACTCTGCTGCTGTAGCACAAAAGCAGTAATGTGTAGTATGCAAATGAATGAATATTGCTGTATTTCCATAAAACTTTATTTGTAAAAACAGATAGCAGACCAGATTTGGCCTGCAGAGGTTTTAGTTTGCTGGCCACTGTTTTAGAAACTTGAGATTCTCTACTGTGATTTTTCTTACCAGGGTTTACCACAGTATACATATAGCATCCTTTTTGCCTACCAAGAATTCAAGCAACATTATAACTTCTGGTGCATAAGAACAAAATGCTTTCAGTGCAATCTGGACTAGACAGATTATTTTATTTTGCTTTGAGATGCTCTCAAGCTGACAGCCTTTGAGATCACCTGGTAATAAGGTAATAGCAGCACTTCCATATGTGGTATTTTTGATCTCTAAAACCTAAAGAATGCAAGTGTCTCTCATCTTATTGGTCAGTGTTCAACATATAGTGACTTCTCTACTTTTCAGTAAAGTCCTAACATGTTCAAACTTCTGGAATTCCGGAAATGTTACTAAGATGGGAGACCTTATAGTTTACTGCCATCTAGGCTTATAGGTCTTACCAAAGTATCTAAGCAATCTTAAGGTTCTAAATCATGACGATACTAATGTAGTGGACCTGTATGACATCTGATAGAATTATGAGAACAACATAGTATCTACAGCTTAAATTGTGGCAGAGGAGGGACAGCTGCTTATTCTGAAGTCAGTTGGTAAGGTGTACCTGCAGTCTTACCAAGGGAAAGCAAATTGCCTCTGGATTTGTTTGCTTATTTGGATGGGGAGAGAGTGCCATTTGCCATATCAAAAGATATCACACCTGGAGTAATTGATGGAACCATATCTAAAACAGAGGATTGGAGTCATAATCTGATTGTACCTCATGTAATGTACCACTGCTTTCTAAGGCCCTTCTCTATTCTATACTTATCAACCTAGACAGTTAAATGTGAATGTCATTAAAAATGACCTACCTGGTATCATTTGTCTTTGGTTATGGCACTATGGTTAGTGATTTTCTTAGTGATGTAGTACTTTTTGTGATTTACCATGTTGGTAGACAGATACAACTCTGAGGAATCCTACTAACTAGTTAATGTCATATCTTTCTTTCATGTCTAATATTACTTTATCTGTGGGTCAAGAATACAATATGGGGATTATTCCAGTTGTTGGGGAACCTATGTTCCAAATAGACACCAGGACCTTGGGAAATAACCATAGTATGGATTTAGAATCCCACCATGCCTATTTTATCTAATTTTGAAAAGGGACAGTTTTGTAACTGATCCCCTGGAGTTTCCCTCTGATCCATAGACTCGTTTATGTTCTGGATCTCTAGGAATTATTCCTGTCTCAGAGTCAGTGCTTAGTAGTCTCTAAATATTTCAGTATTCACCTTTTACAAGCATAGTTGTGCTTGTAAATGGCAATAGGTCTTTTGCGAGAGAGTATGACTTCACTCAATATGGAAATTGGAATAGAGATGATAATCTTTTGTTGAGTAGCTTAAGTCATGTGTCTGTCTCCCAGAACTAGAGCTTATTCACTTGTGCATATCAAGTAGGGTGTTTATATGAAGAAATTTCTGCCATTTCAACTCAATTAGTATGGACCACCAGTGAGTTCCTATTTCAGTCAACCAACTAAGCAAACATTCATGACCACTCCCAGTGACTCTAGTTAGCACATGGAATCAATATTTTATGTTGATAATTTATATATTTATATATACATATATTTATGTGTAAAATATTATAATTTTAGCCCAGTCTAAAGTTGTTTTATCCTTAATTATCCCAAAATTAATATAAATTAAGCATTCTCTTAGCCAAGCTTTAGTATTACTGGTTTCCAATTCAAAGTTCAGGATGGGAGAGTCTGATTATTATTTACCTGTATCATGTGTCTACCTCACAGATGCAAAGACGTTTGAAAATTGAGTTTTAAGCATTTTTATCTTGAAAATTTAATTTACACCTATACTCACAAGGAAGAAAATATCTTAAGCTATTTGAGGGACTCAGGCATCCTCCAATTTTTTCCTTTCCTTTCCTCCTCCTCCCTTCCCCTCTCCCCCTTCCCTTCCCTTCCCTTTCCTTTTTCCCATTCCTCTGAATTGGTAAAAGTTTCCCAACAGTCATGTAAACGCTTAGAACATGTCAATAGGAAAAGCTGTTTTCTCCTTTTTTTTTTTTCCTTTCTTGTCTGCTGATGAAATAAGATAAGCTCAAATCCATTTAAAGCATTTCATTTTTGAGAGAGCAGGTTTTCCCTTTTGTCCTTCTCCATCAATATCTCTGTGGAAGATTTACCTTCACCTGCTCTTATGTCATTAGGGCGTTGTTCCTTTTCAGGCAAGTTGTTTATATTTAAATGCCATTTGTTGGATTATATTTACAGGTAAAACATTCAGTCTGTTTGGTAATGAGTAGAGGAAAGATGTGACAGGCTTAGCAGTTCTTAATACAGCCCTATGGAAGAAGATGCTTTGTGTTTATCCCAAGACCTATATCTTCTTCAATTTGGACTTAGAATTAGACATTTCCCAGATTTCCTTCTAGTTAGATGGGACCATGTGACTATATTCTGAGTAATGGAATGTGGATGAAAGTAATGTTTATCATTTCAACCCACTATGCACGATGCATAATCCTCCATGCTCTTTACCCCATCTGGCTGACTAGAATGGAAATGTCATCCCAGACACTGAAACTGGCAAAGTCACAGTATAGAAAGAGAAAGCATGAAAAATGACTCTGGGTCATTAGAACTCTCCTTTGATTTCAGATCAATCGCATATATCTTACAATGTCTTGTATCTATTTATTCTAGATTCTTAGTTCCTGCCTACTTTGACTTTTGGTAACTTTTTTCAATATTATCCTCTTTAATTGTATTTTTTACAGCTACTCCTCATAATATTTTTTAAGCCCTGTTTGTTACTAATCTCTTTCTTTTTCCTGTTTGTGCTCTATGAGCTGTAGATTTTCTAACTATGTCCTAGATCCTTAAATTCTGGCATCTATTTGGTTATAATATCTATTTCTCTTCCCCAAAAGGTTCCAGTATCATAAATGGAAACTCAATCCCAAAACCTTAATAACCTAGTGTAAATAAATACAACAAAAATGAATGCTATAACAATATTATAGGCATATATTCAGAAAAAATATTTTCTATTTTTATTACTCTTTTGTATAACCAGTGTGATGTAGGATCTTCAACATCACAATGACATTATAGGGTAGTTCTCTTCTTGGAATCTACTTTATATTAAAACTTTTTAAAAAGCTGTATTTAATAAAGGCCAATCTGAATGTCTCTATATGAAATGTATGAATTAAGGGTGAAAGATGGAATTACCATTATATTTTCACATTTTATGTACTTCAGGCCCTATAAATACAGCTGAGTGGTTTTGTAATTTTGCCAATTCTTAATACTGAGTTGATTAAAGTGGTAGGTGATTTCTTACTTTTTATCTTTTTAGTGTTGGAAGGATTTAACTATTAAAACGGGATATATTTAAAGCAATTTATTTGTTAGGAACACCAAGAATGGATAGGAATACCCAAAGTTTTTCTCTCTTTCTCCCTCTCTCTTTGCCTTGTAATGCCATATCGCATAGAAAATGGTCCCTTATCCTCTTTTTGGAGCCAGGGAGAAAGCCTTCCAGAATATAAAGACATTAAAGAGTTTTCTGAATATACACTATAGGCAAGGGCTGTTTTTTTTATTAATATTTTTCTTTTCAGAGCATAAATATCATTGGAAACCTGATGCCCCTTCTCTCCACCACCCACTCTTCCACTAATGATAGCTATAACTGAAGGGTGAGTGGATAAAGGCTAACAACATCAGGTAATGATGAACTCCTATTATTTATTCTACAGTGATAAACTGAAAGATACCAAGTGCGGTTCACTTCTCCATGAAAAGAGGATTCAAGTAAGTAGTCTTGGATACAAAGCACAAATATAATGGATTTTTTTTTTTCTTTTTGCAAAATTGAATGTTTTCAAGTAATATTTAGCAGTAAATAGATTCTATTTATTTGTAGCCTTTACTTATTGGAAACAGTGAAGTAGTGTTAAAGAATACTGGAGTTTATTGCTGGAAGAAAATCTTTTAAATAAAAATGGTATAATTACAACCTCATATGAAGCTTTTGAATGTCAATTAAATTAAGGACTGAATTTCTCTTTGTTCATTCAATATTGTTTGAGATTTTATATATGTCAATGAGGAACTTTTAAATTCCAGGTTCCATATTGCATCATGCATCTCTTGTGTGTGAATTAACACAACTAAATTAATACATAAGGTGACAATTTAAACTGTGCGCCAGTGAGGTTAGGGACATGCTTTCCTAGAATGACTGAAAACCGCTAAGCACTTAACCACAGAGCAATTCTCAAAATGTGTACTTCATGAATGCACTTTAGGGTGGAGTGGAAACATGGAAAAAGTACCGTTTGAATGAATATTTAACATTCTGGTATTCTTGATGTTAAAATTTCTCCATTGAAAAGTAATATTCTGTTTGGAAATATATTTATGAAACTTGTGTTGATGTGATAAAGTTATATGAGAAGTTCAGACACTATGCTCAGTTTAAATATTTCACGCAAGCTAAGAACACAGCATAACTTGTAAAACACACACATTGTAGTTTAAGGAAATAAGATAAACCAACATGTGCCTTCTTTTATTTTGGGGAAAATTTACGGCATGAGTTTTGTCTAAAATGTTTGAGAGCTATGAGGAAAACCATATATACTTATAAATTATATCAACTTTGGAAGGACAGTAATGCCATATTACTTTGGCTTTGCCGATATGGTTTTTGGCTTTCAATTAGAAGCTTCCTCAAATCTGAAAAAAAGTCTTTGTTGAGAAGAATTTCTTAACTGTATATTTGAATCTATCTCTAGCAGAGGCCAGCCTTTACTGAATGCAGTTTAGGTATTGAGAAATAAAAGAGAAATTAGAACTTCTGTATTGAAATGATTAAGATAATATAATTATTTATAAAAATGAATTCATATGGCTTTTATTAAATTAATCCGGTTTCACAATTGGTAATGAAGGGCAATAATTAGTCATTATTTGGAAATAAGAAAACATTAGAGAAAAATTACAAGAATAGCACAAAAGACAGTTATGGTGCAAATACTTGTGAAAGAGCATTTCTCAGCACCCCAGAATAGCCCTTATTAAATTCTTCCTGAATGACTTGCTTTACCCAGGAGGTAGATGATTAATACTAATCTATAGTGTTTCAAGTAAATAATTTATTTTTGACCATAGTTTCTGACATATCATTTTGTTTTAGGGAATTTTGTCTTACGCTAGGAAATATACCTGTTGGCAGGACCAATCTTTTTTTTTTTTTTTTTTTTGAGACAGAGTTTTGCTCTTGTTGACCAAGCTGGAGTGCAATGGTGCAATCTCAGCTCACTGTAACCTAATCTCTGCCTCCTGGGTCAAAGGATTCTCCTGACTTGGCCTCCTGAGTAGCTGGGATTACAGTGCGTGCTACCGTGCCTGGCTAGTTTTTTTTTGTATTTTTAGTAGAAATGGGGTTTCATCATATTAGCCAGGCTGATCTCGAACTCCTGACCTCAGGTGATCTGCCTACCTTGGGCTCCCAAAGTGCTGGGATTACAGGTGTCAGCCACCATGCCTGACCACAATCTTTGTATAAGTTGTTCTACCTGTGTAAGAGATTTCTACAAATCTGAACACGTTTCATTCACATTCATATGTTTTTTTAATACTCATCTAAGGCAGAAAACTAGGGTGATTATATTGTAGATAAAGATCCTGAGAAGACTACTGTCTCTGAATATCCTATTAAAATATTAACTAACAGGCTGGGCGAGGTGGCTCACGCCTATAATCCCAGCACTTTGGGAGGCTGAGGTGGGAGGATCACTTGAGGTCAGGAGTTTGAAACCAGCCTGGCCAAGACAGTGAAACCCAGTCTCTGCTAAAAATACACAAATTAGCCAGGCATTGTGGCACGTATCTGTATTCCCAGCCACTTGGGAGGCTGAGGCACAAGAACTGCTTGAACCCAGGAGGCAGAGATTGCAGTGAGTCGAGATCATGCTGCCGTACTTCAGCTTGGTTGACAGAGGGAGACTATGTCTCAACAACAATAACAAAAATGTTAACTTACAAAAGGACAGTGCAATTTCTCAGGAAATAATCTTCCCTTGTAAAACAATACAGAAGTTAGTAAACATGTTTCAGAAGGCACCATATGAGCCACTAATTATTTTCAGAACTAAGAGCAGAGAGCCCTTGAGTACAGTGAATTTTGATATTTATATATTAACCATCTTAGAGAAAACAGTGGACTGCTTTCTAGAAATAAAATGATTTTAAATGTGAATTGAAGTAGAAATAAATATCTTATTGTAATAGATGTGAATTTTTTTCTATTACCCTTGAAATTAAAGAAAAATTCAACTCTTACTTCAACTGCTTCTTCCCTCAATCCTAAATTTTCTCACATTATCAGAAGTTTGCATCTCTGAGCCATGAGTCTCTTCTTCAGAAAAGCAATCCACCTGGGACCAGGAAAGCTTAAAAACATAAGAATCAAAAGCTTGCTTATTCTTTTAGGATAGAGGGTAAGGGACTAATTGGTTTTAGTATTTTGAGTTACTTAACAAGAAAGACACCAAGGTAGCAATTATTGCGGCAGATCATTCTTCTATAAGTACTGTTGAAAGACTGCCAGTTGCAGGTATACTATCAATGTTAAAATTGGCCAGGAATATAAGGCAATAAAAAATAGTAATTCTCAAATACTCTCAAGCATTGCTAAGTAAATACCAGATACTTAGTGGGTCACTTATTTTTATGGGTTTTGGTTGTATTGCAACAGTATGCTTATTTTGTCATTGTTTTATTAACTTGGCAGAATTTTGCAAAATTGTACCACTTTAAAATTTTGCAAAGTGATTTTTGTAAGAACTTTAAATCTGTACCAAATCAACTAGAGTACAAAATGTTCTCTGAAGACCTTCAAGAATGAATGGAAATGAAGGAGAAAGCATGTTGTTACTTCTGATGAAACTGAGAGTAGATAAAACGCATGTTCTTTTTTATTTTGGATAGGAATGAAGGACTTCAGGGGCAACATTTAGAAACCCTAGTGTAAAAAGTTTATTTATTAGATTTTAAAATTCTTCACTATTTCAGTGATCTTTAAGAAATGAAGATTGCAGAGATTTAAAATATTTGATTTCCTACTTGCCACCCCAGAAGAGGTGAAATCAGTTAAGATCATCATCCTTTACTTCCTGAAAACTAAGTTAGCATGCCCAGAGGCCAGTAGTGTTAATGACTGAAGTCAGTTGGTGTTTAGATTAACAGTAAAGTTAACATTCATTTTGGATTCAAGTTGGAAGAGCACTACCAAGCTCATGTGGGCTTGTGTTATGAAGAAAGGGCAGTGTTGGAGAACATAGGCTGTAAAGGTATTTTAAAAACCTATTTCAGTATACATGCTAGGTTATGTTTATATTTCAATTTCAGGGATTTCTTAAGAGCAGCTTTCAACTGTATAATGCCTAACACATAAAGCATGTGCTTCTGAATGCCCTTCCTATACTGTTTAAAGGGTCATCCACCAGCTCTTCTATCTGTAATATTTGTGTAGACCAAGGGTAGTGGGACCTGTATAGTGACACCACCAAATTTGTCACATTCACCTGCAAAGGGATGCTTATAATATGAATTAGAAATTTGCCCCGTTTTTTCTTCCTTTTGTTCCTCTTTTCCCCATCTAGTTTGCACCGATACTCATTTTGGTTGCTTTAATGTGCCTAATGGATTTAGAGACCCTTCATTTTTCTCTATATTGTTGGTATTTGTTACTGTTTCACCTGAATTGGAATGAAATCTTCAAATTTATTCGATAAAAATATAGAGAGGCCTCTGTGTGTAGTTTAGCTAACACTCACTTTCACCAAAAGGTATTTTTCATGTGCCTGAAGCTATGAAAAGTTTTGTAGGACATTTGTGCATCAGGAGCTTAAAATTTATCAAGAGAATTTAGGACAGTTTGAAAACAGAGTATAGTTTTCATTGTGATATCAAAATGTTCCATATTTGATACTTAGGTGTTAATATAAAATCTCCAAAGAGAAGGTCAATTGGAATTTGAATATCAAGGAAGCCTTCATGAAGGGGTTTTTAATCTCACCATCACAAACTGGGATTTAGATAAAAGAACAAAAAGAAATAAAAACAATAAAAGTAATCATATACAATGAATCCTTCCACAATTTAGCTTCTGTTTCATTTTATTGTTTCCATTAATTTTTGTTCATTAGGACCTAACCGATATTTCTCTGTCTTTATTAAAAAAAAACATGCCAGGGGTTGAATCATAACATAACAAGGTGACCTTTTATTCTTAGGCAAAAGTCTATGATTTCTTATGTCATTAAAATGGGTTGCAGAATTCCATTTCTTTTCCTATAATCTTGCGATATTATTGGGCTCCTAGTGAGGGACACTGAAATAATAAAGATTTGTGGGTGAATAGTGGCAAAACAGGCAATTAAATTTCCAAGATTTGCTCTCAGAATGCCAAGTCATCATCTCCACTGAGGTGTGGTGGGATAAGATAGTCAACAAATACTGTGTACTTCGTAGTTTATTTGTGCTGGTTACTTGGATTGGTTCAGAGATGACCATGATGGGACTTTTCTTTGAGAAGCTCACTGTCCAGTTCACTTTCCTAAATCATAGCTGAAAAAGCTAATGTCCAGATAGGTGATGGGACTTTTTCATGATTATGCTGGTGATTAATAACATGGAAAGAACTCTCTACTTCTCCTTCATTCAGGGAGGTTGAAGAAGCACATGATCTCATTCTCTTTTCCATGGACTCATATGAACTAGGAATATACAATTAGCTGCACTGCTACCAAATGGCACCAGAGAATAGAGTTTTTACATTACCCATCTTGGCAGAAACCAGGAGAATAGTCCACAGTTCCTAATCTAATGAATACAACACATAATAGTATTGCTGCTGGTGTTCTGTCCTCTCAAATTCTATTAATGTTTTATACATCCTAATGTATTTGTTTCCTTGAGCTGCTATAATAAATTACTACAAACTTAGTGGCTTAAGAGAACACAAATGTAGTATCTTATAGCTCTTGGGGTCAGAAGACTAAGACGGGTCTCAGCTAAACCAGAGTTCTGTTCCTTTATGGAAGCTTTAGGGGAGAATCCTTTCTCTTGCCTTTTCCACTTTCCAGAGGGTTTGAATTTCCTGGCTTGTGACCCCTTCCATCTCAAAGCCAGCAAAGGCCGATCTAGTATTTCTCACACAGCATCAGTCTGACATTGACACTTGTTCTCCTCTTCCACATTTGGGCACCTTTGTGATTACATTAGATACTCAAATAATCCAGGACAATCTTCCTATTTTATTTTATTTTTCTAGTTCTTGCATTTTTTAAACTTTTATTTTAGGTTCAGGGGTACATATACAGGTTTGTTATAGAGATAAACTTGTGTCATGGAAGTTTGTTGTGCAGATTATTTTGTCACCCATTATTTGTCACTACTATGCAATAGTTATTTTTCCTGATCCTCTCTCTTTTATTACTCTCTGCCCTCAAGCAGTCTCCAGTGTCTGTTGTTCCCCTCTTGGTGTCCATGTGTTCTCATCATTTAGCTCACACCTATACGTGAAAACATGCAGTATTTGGTTTTCTGTTCCTACATTTGTTGGCCAAGGATGATGGCTTCTAGCTCCATTCATGTTCCTGCAGAGGACATGGTCCTGTTCTTTTTTAGCTGCATAGTATTCCATGGTTATATGTACCACATTTTCTTTACCCAGTCTACCACTGACGGGCATTTAGGTTAATTCCATGTCTTTGCTTATGTGAATAGTGTTTCAAAAAACATACATGTACATATGTCTTTATGGTAGGAATGATTTATATTCCTCTGGGTTTATGCCCAGTAATGGCATTAATGGGTTGAATAGTAGTTCTGCTTTTAAGTTTTTGAGGAATCACCATGCTGCTTTCCACAATGGTTGAACTAATTTGTACTCACATGAACAATGTATAAGCATTCTGTTTTGTCTGCAACCTTACCAGGGTATTTTTTGACTTTCTAATAATAGCCATTCTGACTTGCGTGACATAGTATCTCATGGTTTTGATTTGCATTTCTTTGAGCTTTTTTTTTTCACATGATTGTTGGCTGCATGTGATTTGGCTTTGTATCCCTACTGAAATCTCATCTCAAATTGTAATCCTCACATGTCAGGGGAGGGGGCTAGTGGGAGTTGATTGCATCATGGGAGCAGAATTCCCCCATGCTGTTCTTGTGATAGTAAGTGAGTTCTCATGAGATTGGTTGTTGGAAAGTGTGTGGCACTTCCCCTGTTCTCTTTCTCTCTCTCCTGCTCCACCATGGCAAGATGTGCTTGCTTCCCTTTCACCTTTCACCAAGACTGTTAGTTTTGTGAGGTCTCCTAGCCATGCTTCCTGTATAGTCTATGGAACTGTGAGTCAATTGAATGTTTTTCCTTCATAATTACTCAGTTTCATGTAGTTCTTTATAGCCATGTGAGAATAAACTAATACTGAAAAATTTAGTATCAGAAGTGGGACACTGCTATAAAGATATCTGAAAATGTGGAAGCGACTTTAAACTGGATAAAGGGCAGAGGTTGGAACAGTTTGGAGGGCTCAGAAGACAGAAGACGTGGGAAAGTTTGGAACTTCCTAGAAACTTGACAAATGGTTTTGACCAAAATGCTCAATGAAGGCTTAGGTGGTCTCAGATAGACATTGGAAACTTACTGGGAATTGGAACAAAGGTCACTCTTGCTATGCTTTAGCAAACAGTTGTGGCATTTTGCCCCACTCTAGGGATCTGTGGAACTTTGAACTTGAGAGGGATGACTTACAGTATCTGTCAGAAGAAATTTCTAAGCAGCAAAATATTCGAGATTTAACTTGTCTTTTTCTGAAAGTGTACAGTCATATACATTCACAGAGGTGTGATTTGAAACTGGAACTTATGTTTAAAAGGGAAGCAGAGCTTCCTAAAAAAAAATTTGGAAAATTTCTAGCTTGACCATGTGGTAGAAAAGAAAAATTCATTTTCTAGATTAAAATTTAAGCTGGCTACAGAAATTTGCATAATAAAGAGGAGCAGAATGTTAATAACCAAGACAATAGGGAAAATGTCTCCAGGCCATTCTAGAGATCTTCATAGCAGCCCCTCCTATCACACACCTACAGGCATAGGAGGGAAAAATGATTTCCTGAGCTTGGCTCAGGGACCAGCTTCTCTATGCAGCCTTGGGACATGGACTCTGTCATCTAGCCTCTCCAGCTCTAGCTGTGGATGAAAGGGGCCGAGGTACAGCTTTGTCTGTGGCTTCAGAGGGTAAAAGCCCCAGACCTTGGTACCTTCCACATGGCATTGGACCTGTGGACACACAGGTAAAAGTTGAGGTTTGGGAACTTCTGCCTAGATTTCAGAGTATGTATGGAAACACTTGGATGTTCAGACAGAAGTTTTCCTCAGGGATGAAGACCTCATGGAGAACTTCTACTAGGGGAATGCAGAGGCGAGATGTGAGTTGGAACTCCCACATGGAGTCCTCACTGGGGCACTGCCAAGTGAAGCTGTGAATAGAGGACCTACTGTCTTCCAGACCTCAGAATGGTAAATCCACCAACAGCTTGCAACATGGACCTGGAAAAACCTGAGGCATTCAACACTAGCCTGTGAAAGCAGGTGCAGGGGCTTCACCTTACAGAGTCAGAGTGGAGCTCCCCACAGTCTTGGAAGCCCACCTTTTACATCAGCATGACCTGGATGTGAGATGCCGAGTCAAAGGAGATTATTTTGGAGCTTTAAGATTTAATGACTACCCTGTTGGGTTTCAGGCTTACATGGGGCCTGTAGCCATTTGTTTGGCCAATTTCTCCCATTTTGAATGGAAGCTTTTACCAATGCCTATACCAATTCCATTTTGAATGGAAGCTTTTACCAATGCCTTACAAAAACAAGTTGGAAGTAACTAACTTGTTTTTGATTTTACAGGCTCATTGGTGGAAGGCACTTACCTTGTCTGAAATGAGACTTTGGGCTGTGGACTTTTGCGTTAATGCTGAATGAGTAAAGACTTTGAGGAACTGTTGGGAAGCTGTTATTGGGTTTGAAATGTGAGAAGGACATGAGATTTGGGAGGGGTCAGGGGCAGGAATGATATGGTTTGGCCATGTGTCCCCACCCAAATTTCATCTTGAATTATAATTCTCCTATGTCAAGGGAGGGGCCTGGTAGGAGGTAATTGAATTGTGGAGGTAGACCTCTCCCTTGCTGTTTTTGTGACATTGAGTGGGTTCTCTCAAGATCTGGTTGTTTGAAAATGTGTGGCACTCCCTGCTTCTCTCTCACTCTCTCTCTCCACCATGATAAAATGTGTTTGCTTTCCCTTCACCTTCCTCCATGATTGTAAGTTTTCTGAGGCCTCCTAGCCAGGCTTTCTGTATCACCTACAGAAATGTAAGTCAATTAATCCTCTTCATAAATAACTCAGTTTCAGGTAGTTCCTTATAGCAATGTGAGAATGGACTAATACAGTTCCTTAGAGATGCTAGATATTAGATCTTGGTTGGATGCATAGTTTACAAAATTTTCTCCCATTCCGTAGGTTGTCTGTTTACTCTGTTAATACTTTCTTTTGCTGTGCAGAAGCTCTTTAATTTAATTAGATCCCATTAGTCAATTTTTCCTTTTGTTACAACTGCTTTTGGCACCTTCATCATGAAATCTTTGCCTGTGCCTATGTTCTGAATGATACTTCCTAGGTTTTCTTCCAGAATTTTTAGTTTTGGGTTTTACACCTAAGTGTTTAATCCCCCTTGAATTAATTTTTATATATGGTATAAGGAAGGGGTCCAGTTTAAATTTTCTGCATATGGCTAGCTAATTATCCCAGTACCACTTATTAAATAGGGAGACCTTTTCCTATTGCTTGTTTTTGTCAGGTTTGTCAAAGATCTGATGTTTCTGCATGTTTCCCTTATTTTGGGGCTTTCTATTCTGTTCCATTGGTCTGTTTTCTATTTTTGTACTAGTGCCATACTGTTTTGGCTACTGTAGCCCTGTAGTATAGTTGAATTTTTTTTTTTTTTTTTTTTTTTTTTTAGTTCTGTGAAGAATGTCGTCATTGGTAGTTTGATAGGAATTGCATTGAATCAGTAAGTTGCTTGTGGGCAGGATAACAATTTTAATCATATTGATCCTTTGTATCCACGAGCATAGAATGTTTTTCCATTTGTTTGTGTTGTCTCTAGTTTTCTAGTTCTTTTGGTTGTGATGTTGGGTCGTTAAATTGAGATATTTCTCTTTGATGTGGGTATTTAGTGTTATACATTTTCTCTTAGTCCTGCCTTAGCTGTGTTCCACAGATTCTGGTATATTGTAACTTTATTCGATTAGTAATCTTAATTCTGTCTGTAATCTTAATTTCTCTGTGCCATGTAAAATGATATATTTGTTGGTTCTATCTTTGATTAGCAATCTTAGTTCTATCTGCACTCTTAATTCACTTGTGCCCTGTAAAATAAATATTTGTAGGTTCTAGAGTTTAAGACATAGTTATAGTCACCTTTGGGTGACCATTATTTCACCAACCACATCCACCAATATAATTATTCAAATGGACTGAATGATACTTTGAACTCTTTCTTGCTTCAGACACATAGTCTTCTGACACAGGTCCAAGTAGTACAGGTGAATCGAAGACTAAATAGCTTCTCACTGATAAACCTAAAATAACCCCTTCTTTACTTTAGATGCACATTATATAGACATCTCCTAGATACTACCACATAGATTGGCTCTTACATTAGATAATATTTATCATCCTTGGTATCATTGACATTTTGGGCTGGATAATTATTTGCAGTGGAAGCCATCCCATATATGGTAGGCTGTTTAACAGAATCCCTGGTCTCTACCAACTAGATGCCAGTAGCATCCTTGAACCCCTCCCCAAATGTGACAACACAAAATATCTTCAGACTTTACCAAACGTCCCCTGGGGGCCCAAATAACCCTTGGTTAGAAGTCACTGCTATGGACTGTAAACTTACTTAGTTCAGGGGCCACATTTTTGTATCACTAGAATCCCTAATCCAGTGCCTTGCATATAGCATGTACCTAGTAAATTTTAGTTGAACAAATGAATAACTGGAAATCTCAAAATTAATCACTATCACTATAGAAATAGGATTTTTTAGTTCTACAATAGATATTTAAAATATAATTGGAGACCGAATTCTACAAAATATGTACAATATATTGTAGTCGGTTTGAGTAGATACTCTAAACTTGACAGAACTCATAATGGATGCCATTTAGCAAACCCTTACTTCATGCTCAATATGCTATACCATATTTAATCCATATAACCGGGACTTTCCTTAGACCTGGGCAAAAGGAGCCTGTGGTTTGAGTCCCATATTTTAGAGAGCCTTGTAAATCACAAGTATAAAAACAAAACAGACAATACATTTGTTAGATTCTTTGGCATTTTTGATGTTAGATTCACTGTTAGATTAGATCAAGGACAGGCACTCGTCAAGGAAACTGCATGGGCCTTTAGCTTTGAACATCTGCTCTCACAACGCTAGAGCAATGTTTTTCCACATATCCTCTCCACGTCTCTGATTGGAAGGTTGGTGCTTCCAGTGCTGGGAGGATGTGTTGATTGTGCTGCTGTTGACCTCAGAGATGAACATTGGTTTATAGTATGGGAAAGATTCAAACAGCAGAAAGATTCAGATAATAGAAAAGACAAATTGATTTTGACTAAAGTAAAAAAATTAGTAAAAGGTTTCTTCGCAGAGAGCATGAATGCAAAGATTTTTGTATAACAGACATTGTTCCCCAGAAGTATTGACCTTCATCTTTTTCTTTTTGTGTTCTGATTAGTGGTTCCAACAGTACTTATCAAATGGCACAGATTGTGTAGCCCTTCCATTTGGAAATACTTTTCCATAAAAACAATGTACATTACTATTAATTTTGTGTGCAAATATATATATACATCTATCTCTATCTGTAACATAATGAAATATAATATTCATTCTTTTTATTGGCAAGTAGTTGGACTAAAAATTAGAATTTGTGAATAGGTTTATTTGAAATACTTCATAAAAGTTTATTATTTTTTACAATAAGAATATTCATTTCTATGAAATAGTTTTAATTTATAAGTTGGCACTTGTTAAGATTGATTTTAATTAGTAAGAAAATGTTAGAAGGAAACAACTATTAAAAACATGAAAAGTCATTTTTCTTATTTTTATTTTTAATATATACAGTATAATAAAATATATTTAAATTTTGTACATACTTTGAATTTAATTATACATCATTTAAAAAATTCCTTAGATCATTATGGTCAATAGAAAGCAAATTACATAATAGTCTTGACTTTTTATTTTTATATGTTCTTTAATTTTTAAAAAATTTAATAGCTTTAAATGTACAAGTGACTTCGATTACATAGATGAATTTTATAGTGATGAAGCATAGAATTTTAGTGCACCTGTCATCTAAGTAGTGTACTTTCTACCCAATAGATAGTTTTTCATCTCTCATCCCCCCTCCTATCATCCTCCCTTCTTAGTCTCCATTGTCCTTATTGTCCTTTACACTACTATGTATGTCTTTGCATACCATAGCTTAGTTACCATTTGTAAGTGAGAACATGCAATATTCATTTTTGGTTTATGAGTTATTTCACTTAAAATAATGGCCTTCAGTTCTACCCAAGTTGCTGCAAAAGACATTATTTTATTATTTGTTATGGCTGAATAGTATTCTGTGATGTATAGGTATATATATATATATATATATCTCACATTTTCTTTATCCACTCATTGGTTGATGAGCACTTAGGTCGATTCCATGTCTTTGCAATTGTGATTTGTGCTATGGTAAACATATGCATGTAGATGTCTTTTGATATAGTGACTTCTTTCCATTTGCATAGATACCCAGTAGTGGGATTGCTGAATTGAACAGTAGATCGACTTTTACTTCTTTGAGAAATCTCCATATCATTTTCCATAGATGGGGTACTAACTTACATTCCCACCATTAGTGTATAAGTGTTCCTTTTTTTTTTTTTTTTTTTTTTTAACCACATCCATATAAACATCTATCGTTTTTTGACTTTTTTTTTTTTTGAGACAACGGAGTTTTGCTCTTGTTACCCAGGATGGAGTGCAATGGCGCGATCTCAGCTCACCGCAACCTCCGCCTCCTGGGTTTAGGCAATTCTCCTGCCTCAGGCTCCTGAGTAGCTGGGATTACAGGCACGCGCCACCATGCCCAGCTAATTTTCTGTATTTTTAGTAGAGACGGGGTTTCACCATGTTGACCAGGATGGTCTCGATCTCTTGACCTCGTGATCCACCCGCCTCGGCCTCCCAAAGTGCTGGGATTACAGGCTTGAGCCACCGCCCCCGGCTGTTTTTTGACTTTTTAATAGTAGATATTCTGTCTGGGGTAAAGTGGTATCTCATTGTAGTTTTAATTTGCATTTCCCTGATGATTAGTGATGTTGGACTTTTTTTTTTTTTTTTCATATGTTTGCTGGCCACTTGTATGTCTTCTTTTGAGAAATGAATATTCTTGCCCTTTGCCCAATTTTTATAGGGATTATTTGTTTATTCTTGCTAATTTGAGTTCCTTATGGATTCTGGATATTACACTTTTGTTGATGGCATAATTTACAAATACTTCTCCCACTCTTTAAGTTGTCTCTTTAATGATTATTTCTTATGCTATACAAAGCCTTTTACTTTAATTAGGTCCCATTTATTTATTTTGTTTTTGTTGCACTTCTTGGGGTGTTAGTCATAAATTATTTGCCTAAACGATGTCCAGAAGAGTTTTTCTTTGGTTTTCTTCTAGAGTTTTTATGGCGTCAGGTCTTAGATTTAAATCTTTAATCATCTTTAGTTAATTTTTGTAGATAGTAAGAGATAGGGTTTCAGTTTCATTATCTTACATGTGACTATTCAATTTTTCCCAGCACCATTTATTGAATAGAGTGTCCTTTGCCCAAATTATGTTTTGTATGCTTTGTCAAAGATCAGTGGGTTGTATTGTCTTTATTTCTGGGTTCTTTATTTTGTTCCATTAGTCTATGTATCCACTTTTATACTAGTACCATGGTGTTGTGGTTACTATAATCTTGTAGCATAATTTGAAGTTGGGTAATATAATGTTTCCACATTTGTTCTTTTTGCTTAGGATTGCTGATTGCTTTGGCTATTAAGGCTCTTTTTTGGATCCATATGAATTTTATGATTTTTTTTTCTAGTTCTGTGAAAAATGATCTTGGTATTTTGATGGAAATTGCATTTAAGTTACAGATTGCTTCACACAGTATGGTCGTTTTCATGATATTGATTATTTCAATCCATGAGCGTGAGATGTATTTCCATTTTTTTATGCCATCTATGATTTCTTTCTGAAGTGCTTTTCAGTTCTCCTTGTAGAAATCTTTCACCTCCTTGGCTAATTATATCCCTAGTTTTGTTGTTGTTGTTGTTGTTTGTTTGTTTGTTTGCCATTGTGAAAGGAATGGAATTCTTGATTTGATTCTCAGCTTGATCATCATTGGTATAATAGCAGTGCTACTGATTTATGTACATTGATTTTATAATCTGAGACTTGCTGAATTCATTTATAAGATCTAGGAGTCTTTTGGAGAAATCGTTATGGTTTTCTAGGTTTAAGATTATGTCATTGACAAATAGAAATAGTTTGACTTCCTGTTTCCAATTTGGATGCCCTTTATTTCTTTCTCTTGCCTTATTTCTCTAGCTAGGACCTCCAGTACTATGTTGAAGTAAAAAAAAAGTGAGCATCCTTGTTTTATTCCAGTTCTTGAGAGAGATGCATTCAGCTTTTCCTCATTCAGTTATAATTATATTGGCTGTGGGTTTGTCATATATGGCTTTTGTTACTTTGAGGTATGTTCCTTTTGTTCCTCGTTTGTTGAGGGTTTTTATCATAAAGGGATTTTGTATTTTCATCAAATGCTTTTTCTGCATTTATTGAGTTAATCACATATGGTTTTTGTTTTTAATTCTATGTGATTACTTATATTCTACTGACTTGTGTGTGTTGAGTCATCACTGCATCCCTGGAATAAAATCCACTTGACCATGGTGAATTATTTTTGGATGATTTTTTAGATTCAATTTTTTAGTATTTTGTTGAGGATTTTTGTATCTATATTCATCAGAGATATTGGTCTGTAGTTTTCTTTTTTGGTTCTTTCCTTGCTTTGGTATCAAGGAAAGAACCAAATGTAATGGTTCTCCCTTTGAAGAATGAGTTAGGGAGGCTTCCTTCTTTATTGGCCTTTTGTAATATTTTCAGTAAAATTGATACCAATTATTCTTTGAATGTCTGGTAGAATTTGGCTGTGAATCTTGCCCTTGGTGTGTTTTTGTAGTTGTTGTTGGCAACAAAAATCCAAACCTAATTCAGTCTTATTGCTTGTTATTGTTCTGCTCAGGATTTCTATTCCTTCCTAATTTAAGCTAGGATAGTTGTATGTTTCCAGGAATTTCTCCATTCCTTTAGATTTTCTAAATTGTTTGTGTAGATATATTCACAATGGTCTTAGATGATCTTTTATATTTCTGTGGTGTCAGTTGCAATGCATCTGTTTCTAATTGAGCTTATTTGAATATTTTCTCTTTTATTCTTGGTTTATCTAGCTAGTGGTCTATCAATTTTGTTTATCTTTTCAAGAACGAGCTTTCTGATTCATTGATTTTTTTTTGTATTTTTTGTTTCAATTTCACTTAGTTCTGCTCTGATCTTTGCTATTTCTCTATAAAAATACACCTTCTTTGTATTTTTTTACTGTTGTTGTTTTAAAGTTTGTTTTGTCTAATATAAGAATAGCTACTTTTGCTCGCTTTTGGTTACTATTTGCATAAAATATCTTTTTCTAACACTTCACCTTGAGTCTATAAGAATCCTTATGTGTTAGGTGTGTCTACTGAAGAAAGTAGATATTTGGTTTGTGATTTTTTAATCATCCTGCCAATCTGCATTTTTTAAGTGGAGCATTTAGATTATTTACAATCAATGTTAATACAGAGATGTAAGGTACTGTTTCAGTTATTGTGTTGGCTGTTACCTAATGACTTGTTTTTGTTTGTTTGTTTGTTTGTTTGTTTAACTGTGTTAGTGTTTTATAAGCCCTGTGAATTTTATGCTTTCAGAAGGTTATCTACTGATATGTATCAACCTTTTGTTTCAATATTTAGAATTCCTTTTAACATTTTTTCTAGGTTCGTCTAGTATTGACAAATTCCCTCCACATTTGCTTGTCTGAGAAAGACTATTTCTCCTTCATTTATGAAACTTGGTTTTTCTGGATACAGAATTCTTGGCTGACAGTTTTTCTGTTTAAGAAAACTAAAGATATGACCCTGATCCCTTATAACTTGTATGGTTTCTGATGAGAAGTCTGTTATTATTCTGAGAGGTTTTCCTTTATAGTCTACCTAATGCTTTTATGGCACTGTTCTTAGAATTATTTCCTTCACATTGACTTTAGATAGCCTGATGAATATATGCCTTGATGATGTGCTTTTTACAATGAATCTCCCAGGAGTTATTTATGTTTATTGTGTTTGTATATCCAAATATCTAGCAAGGCCAGGGATGTTTTCCTCTAACAGGTTTTCCAAACTTTTTGCTTTTTTTTTTTCTCTTTTAGAAACATCTATAACTCTTAGGTTTTGGCATTTTAAATAATCCCATATTTCTTGGGGACTCCGTTCATTTCTTTTAATTCTTTTTATTTTGCATATTTATGTTAATTAAGAAGCCTCATCTTTGAGCTCTGAAATTCTTTTTTCTACTTGGTCTAGTTTAGTGTTAAAACTTTCCACTGCATTTTAAAGTTCCCTAAGTGTCTTTCATTTCCAGAAGTTCTAATTGGTTGTTCTTTAAAGTACCTATCTTTTTAGAACATTTTTCATTTCTATCCTGAATTTTAAAAATTGTTTTATGTTGGTTTTCACCTTTCTCTTATATCTCTTTGAGTAAATTAATAATCAATCTTTTGAATTCTTCATCTTGTGTTTCAAAGATTTAGTCTTAGTCTGGATTCACTACTGCAGATTTAGTATGCTCTTTTGGGGTGGTATAGAACCTTGCTTTTTCATATTGCTAGAATTATTTCTTTTGGCTTCTTCTTATTTGGGTAGACTATTTCTTCTAATTATTTTTCTTCTAATTTATTTTTTATTTGACTGGGTTTTAAAAATTTCTTTCTTTTCCTTTTGAGGATGTGACTTTAATGTTTTTAGTTAATTGTTACGTAGCTTGGGCCCTGGGTTCTTTCAGTGGAGAAGACTAAATTAATTGGTTATATAGAATCTGTGTGTGATGGTTTATCAGTTGTTTATTGTAGTAGCAATGTGCTGGATGTGTGAGCAAATTCACTGTCTTTTAGGGGCTGGAATGACAGAGGTCTTATGAAGCTTATCTACTTTCCTTTAAAAAATTATTTTCCCTAGTATTCTATTCACTGGGTTAAACAGTTCAGGCTTCATACCAGAAAGAAATGATCACAAAACCAGATGCAGGTAAAGCAGGTAGGTAAATACAGTGCCCCAATGGTGGGCAGAGATCCCATCTTTAACAGAATCACCTGGGTCAACTGTCAGTGAAATTCACTGAGGTATTTTCAGGGAAAAGGGAGGGAGCAACCACAGCTCTCCTTCCAGACCAGTGGGAAAGTGATCTACCTTCCAGTTATATCCCTAACCCAGTGTTCCAGCTGTTCAGATCAGATAGGTACCTCTTTTCATCTGCAGCAATGTTGATGTTCCCTGTAGAGAGGGATTGCAAGGAGGAGAAGGAGTCCTCTTCTCCAAGACCCTTCATGAGCAAGGCTGCCTGACTGTTGGCATAGAGCTGAACACTTTCCCATTGAGCCCAGCACTGCACCTGTGCTTCTACTGAAAGATACTTCACACATGTAAAAAGTTCATAAACTCAAGGCCTGCAGTCTGGTTTCTTTTGTCCCATGGGGTGCTCCCTTAGTGTACTCCACTCTCTCTTCCCTTAGGAGTAGCAGTTTCTGAGGGCCATACTACTGTGGATCCTGCTGCTCCTCTGGATCTAGCTGCCTAGTAGAGCTGGCACACTTTAGGCTGGTGCTGGGGAATGTTTGCAGGGGATCCAGTGATGTGAACTGTCCTCAAGTTCTTCCAGTAGCAGGTACCAGCACCAGCTCCGATGGGGGTGGCAGGGCAGTGACATAGATTATGTAAGATTTTCTTAGCCTATAAATAGCCTTAGTGCGTTGACTTTCTCAAATGCCAGGTGCAGTAGTGATATACTGGGCACACGGAAAGACTCAAGACCTGGTGAGCCAGGGTGATGCAAGAAATGATGATAGATAAAGCTGCACAAAAGTTTTCTCCTTCCTGAGCACTGTCTTATTGTGCCTGCAGATGTTGTAATAGGCTGTGCCAGTTGGCCTTCAGCTAGAAGAAAGTGGTGTTTGCAAAAGACCATTAGGTCAAGTGGTAGTGGTAGAATTTGGGCTTGCCTTATGCTACCCAGGGGAGATACTCTGGTTTCTCAGGGAATGGGTGGGGCCATGGAGCCCCCAAACATCCCTGTCTGTTGTGCTATGCTACAAGGAAGGGTGGAGGGGCAAAGCTGGATGGGGGTTGAGTCAACAAGTTCACTATCCAGTTCCCCATGTGCAGGCACAAGCAGAAGCTTTAATGGGTACCAGAAGATAATTCCCTGGCCACTGGGGTAATGTTCCAGGGATGAATGTAGGTGCCTCTGCTGTACAACAGAATCTCCATGGTGGGCAGAGGGTAGCAGGCAGTAGTAAGCTCCACTGAGCTCTCATGCACTTGGCAGGGCTGGTCTCACACTCAGTGTTCTGCTAGCAGCAACTAGCTGGGTTCCAGGCAGCCGGTGTTCAGAACTCAGAAGTACCCCAGGCCAAAAGCCTTCCTGATAGAGACAGAAACCACAGCTTTCAGGCCACACCCCTCCTGATCTGACTGTGAGAGGGGTGTCTAACTCTGTGCTTGTGGACTTGTACAATTCCCTCTTCTTTGTTTTGGGCAACGGGGTTCGTCCCCATTGAAGTTCATATCGCAAATCTCAGTTGTGAGTTTCTCTCAGGCTGTGACCACCATCTGAGTTAGCGGGCAGACTTTTGTAAGGTCCGGTCCACTGTGAGGTCACTCACTGTGAGGTAGAGTCAAGAACGGCTTCCCTCTATCCTTGCTGGAGTCTGGGAGTGCATGCAAAGTACCACCCGATGCTGCTCTTTCTCCTATATTCCTCACCGCTTCCTAAATTGGCTCCAGTGCTGGGTAGGGTTAAGGCCTTTCCCCATGGCTTGCATTGCCCAGCTCCCCTGTGGGAGTGTGTGTTACGACAGCAGGCAGTCTCTCCCCATCTCACACTCTGGAGACTCACAGTTTTCTATCAGGTTCACAGTGTAGGCTTCTGCCTGCTGCTTCTTTCAAAGGGTCTGTGGTTTCTTTCAGTTTTTCTAAGTTCCTGTGTTGCCTCTTGCAAAAAAAAGTTCACAGTGTGAATCTCTACACACTACTTTGTCTTTCCAAGTGGGAGAGGCATGCTAACGATGCCTCTAGTCTGCCATCTTGGACATCAAAAACAAAAAACTCTCACCCAAAAGCAAAGAAAAAAAAAATCCAACTTTTAAAATGACAATTATTTGGCTGAAAATAAGTCTTACAATATAAATGTATAATAATTTGTATTACATAAGTTTTTGTTTTATTATTCACCTCCAAATTGCTGGCCTGTCAACAGAAGGCCTAGTCTTTGATATTTGTTGACTTTTGGTCACATAAAAATCATAGCTATACATCTATTGTTTTCTGTTTTGTCATTATGAAGATATATTTGTCAAGGTAGGAGGATAGAACATATTTTATTTAACAGTTCGTTGGCTTGATTTATAATTTTTAAATATTGAGACATATGGTATGTGAGCCTCTGTTTGTATTCTTGTCCCA
Organism: Saimiri boliviensis; assembly: GCF_048565385.1. Lineage (NCBI taxonomy): Eukaryota > Metazoa > Chordata > Mammalia > Primates > Cebidae > Saimiri > Saimiri boliviensis. The sequence goes on from NC_133453.1 coordinate 42,071,778, forward strand.
GGTGGGCCTACAGATGATAACTTTATGAGGTTGGTATTATCATTGTCATCTTTTAGAAAAGGGTTCTAAAGCTCAGAGCAATTAAATTGCTTAAGGTAACTCACTAAATAAGTGGAAGATTTGGCTTCTCACCCTGGTCTTTTTGCATCCAAAGCCTCACAAAGCCACAGTATTTGTCAGTTACTGAAGATTACGTCTCCTGCTTATGGTCTTTTTGAACAAAACAGAGATGGAAAGAATATTAGAGAATAGGAATATTTCTCTCGCCAGCTGCCTGCTCTCTCCAGAAACATGAAACTACTTAGATAGATCTTGCATCTCAGAAATGTGTGTGTATATGTGTATGCGCATGTCTATAAAGCATATGTACATTAGAGGTTGAGGGTGAAATTAGAGATTGATGCTCTACTAGTTTTATAAATAGCAAATCAAGATGGTCTTTTCCAATATTTTTATTTGAGGATCAAAGTGTATTTATTGTTTCTTTTTTTTTTTTAATTGCATTTTAGGTTTTGGGGTACATGTGAAGAACATGCAAGATTGTTGCATAGGTACACACATGGCAGTGTGGTTTGCTGCCTTCCATCCCCTCGCCTGTATCTGTCATTTCTCCCCATGCTATCTCTTCCCACCTCCCCACCCCGTCCCTCCCCCATTTCCCCCCAATGGACCCCAGTGTGTAGTGCTCCCCTCCCTATATCCATGTGTTCGCATTGTTCAACACCCACCTATGAGTGAGAATATGAGGTGTTTGATTTTCTGCTCTTGTGTCAGTTTGCTGAGAATGATGGTTTCCAGGTTCATCCATGTCCCTACAAAGGACGTGAACTCATCGTTTTTGATGGTTGCGTAATATTCCATGGTGTATATGTACCACATTTTCCCTATCCAGTCTATCATTGTTGGGCATTTGGGTTGGTTCCAGGTCTTTGCTATTGTAAACAGTGCTGCAATGAACATTCGTGTGCACGTGTCCTTATAGTAGAATGATTGATAATCCTTTGGATATATACCCAGTAATGAGATTGCTGGGTCAAATGGTATTTCTATTTTTAGGTCATTGAGGAATCGCCACACTGTCTTCCACAATGGTTGAACTAATTTAAACTCCCACCAACAGTGTAAAAGCGTTCCTATTTGTCCACATCCTCTCCAGCATCTGTTGTTTCCAGATTTTTTAATGATCGCCATTCGAACTGGTGTGAGATGGTATCTCAACATGGTTTTGATTTGCATTTCTCTAATGACCAATGATGAGCATTTTTTCATATGTTTGTTGGCCTCCTGTATGTCTTCTTTTGTAAAGTATCTGTTCATATCCTTCGCCCATTTTTGAATGGGCTTGTTTGTTTTTTTCTTGTAGATCTGTTTTAGTTCTTTGTAAATTCTGGATATCAGCCCCTTGTCAGATGGGTAGACTGCAAAATTTTTTTCCCATTCTGTTGGTTGCCAATTCACTCTACTGACTGTTTCTTTTGCCGTGCAGAAGCTGTGGAGTTTGATTAGGTCCCATATTGTTTCAAATAAAAATGACATTTGCTTACATCAGGGTGAATGTAAGTATCCCACATTCTTTTGTGGAATGAGTCAATACCTATCAACAAGTAAGGCCATTAAATGTTGTACTAAATATGTCCCCCTTCTTGCTCATTAAAGAATTTACTTATTCTCTGCCATGTTGTCTCTTCATAGGTTAATGCAGTGATTAAGATGTTTGATTCTGGAAACAAACTGCTTGAGTTAAAATCTTGGTTCTGTTCTTCACTATATGTGAGAAAACAAGCAAATTACTTAACCTCTTACTCTCAGTTTTCTTACCTATAAACTGGGAGCAATAATAATTCTCACCTCGCCAGGTGTGGGGCTCACACCTGTAATTCCAGCACTTTGGGAGGCCAAGGCGAGCAGATCACCTGAGGTCAGGAGTTCAAGACCAGCCTGGCCAACCCTGTCTCTACTGAAAATACAAAAATTAGCTGGCCATGTAATCCCAGCTACTTGGGAGTCTGAGACAGGAGAATCACTGAAACCTGGGAAGTGGAGGCTGCAGAGAGCTGAGATCACACTACTGCACTCCAACCTGGGCGACAGAGCAAGACCCATTTCAAAAAAAAAATTATCACCTCAAATGGTTATAGAATTACATTATTTAGTGCATGTAAAACTAGGATAATGCCTAATAAGTATTATGTATTTATTTATAGTTATTACCTCCTAATAAATATTGATATGAGGCATTTTAATAGTCAATTATTGAGATTTCAAATAATTAATCTATTATCATTTGCTAAACAACTTTTTTTTTTTTTTTTTTTTTTTTTTTTTTGAGACAGAATCTTACTCTGTCACCTAGGCTGGAATGCAATGGTGCTATCTCAGCTCACTGCAACCTCCACCTCCTAGGTTCAAGCAATTCTCCTACGTCAGCCTCCCAAGTAGCTGGGATTACAGGCATATGCCACCATGCCCGGCTATGTTTTTTTGTATTTTTAATGGAGATGGGGTTAGTGAAATAAATTATTTAAAAACGGTTCATGCAGGTCAATCACAGTTACCTAAAAATGTTTAAATAATTTGACTTCTATATGTAAGAGCCAATTAGATTTAGATTTATTGACATTTTTAATGGGTATACTTTTGTAATCTCCTGTGGACAAAAGAAAATGGAGTGAAGCAATCTACATACAGGTGAGTTGACTACCTCTTCCCCAAAGACACATTACTGTTAGATGGTTTTGCTGATTAATTCTGTTAAATATATGGAGCAGAGAAACGTCATAAGATCTTACCATATGAAATCAATGTGATTATCAAGGTGGCTACTGAGTGATTTGAACATATCATATGTTTTTAATAACGTGGACAAGATATATCCACTTGACTTTTAAATTTTTGTACAAATAATGTCAGAAAAGTAATGAATATTTACTATGCATCAATTAAAGTAGAGGCATTTAAATGAGTTAAGAATTCTTAAATATCATTTATATGACTTGTTTTGGTTAAAGATATTTTTCTAGGAGAATGCATATCTGTGTTTAAAATAAAAGTCACTGCAATCTGTGATTCACTACACAGAGATTTTCAATATATGTATACCTTCAAAGAAAAATATGTAATTGTAAAATGAGGTCTGACTGTATTGAAAGATGACATATTTTTGTAAAAGCATCTTATTACATACAAATTCTGGAGTCAAAATTGTAGTAGTCTAAACAGCTATAAGAAACAAACATTAGATCAACAAAAACATCTTCTTGAAGGTACTTAGTATCCATGTCCCAATTTAAGGAGAAGTTCTACATATATTTAGAAATCTTTACTACCTTCTGGTTGTGAATTCTCTGAAAGTGAAATGTTATTAAAATTATTTTTTAAAATTGCAAAAATCTTGAATATATGCAATGAAAAATATTCCAAAAATGGTCACAAAGAATATACTAACATTCAGTGTAAAGATTGGTGTTGGTGAGAAAATAAACAGTATGTAATACTCCATTTATTATACTGGAGATCATGTTCTCCAAACTGAAAAATATATAGCAGGAAATAAAGAAATATGGCATGTAGTTATTGTGTGCTTGTTCAGAGTTTGTTTTGTTTTCCTTTGGCGCTTAGACTTATACTGGAATGTTTTGTTTTCCTTTTGTGCTTAGACTTATATTGGATTGTTTGATTGCTTATATGCATACATTAGCTGTGAAATCAGGGAAGGAGGTTGATAATATTTTTAGGGCTTTTTGTGTTTCATAAATGTATCACTTGAGGCTTACACCTTCCAGCAAGAGAGACTGAAATAGATATATATCAGTACTATTCCCGTGAGCATTCTGACACAGGTTCAAGGAAGAGAAGCAATTATGTTAGATCTTATTTTAAATTAAGGTTCAATAATATTATTTTAGTGTATTTCACCTGTAAAATGTGCTTTCCTGAAAAGTCAATGTGACTATTCTGCAGTGAACTGCTTACCATTTTTCCACATAAGGAGCACTTGATAGAGTTTAGCAAAGTTAGTCTATATCTTGGAATTTTTCTGGTCCCACGAGATCTTGAGGGATTATTCTTTGTCCTCTTCTATACTGGCTGGCACCAGTAATGTGTTGAAGTATCACCTGTGGCAAAATACCCATTCCCTTCAACCAAATGTCCTACTTAGGGTAACTCTAGGGTAACTCTGCATACTTAAAAAACATTACATTTTCTCATTTGCATTATTAATTAACTTATTCAAACTTTACAGGAAAATATTTCATATACTTAACGCTTGAATAGTTGGTAGTATAAGTCTACTAAACTACCTCATGTTTGGGAACACAGTCGTGTTTGGGAACTTCATTTATCTTTCCTATTCTATATGGGGCAAAGCAAAAACCTACATGTATTCAGAAACTGGATGTGACTGTAATTAATACCCACAATTCTTAAAC